>NC_141002.1:2250556-2350085 GCF_052327205.1 Somniosus microcephalus
CGAGGTGAAGACCGCCGTTGCGCGCGCAGCAGGAGCCGAGACGCGGCGTCTCTCTCTGGCTCGGCCGGCGGGCCCGGTTGCCAGGGTAACCGTGACGCTGACCAAGCCCCGCCCCCCGGCCGAGCCAGAGAGAGAGACGCCACGTCTCAGCTGCTCCTGCTGCGCGCGCGCGGCCCCCCCCCCCCCCGAGGCGAAGGCCGCCGATTGTGTCTGTGCGAGACGGCCGGCGGCCCCGGTTGCCAAGGTAACGCTGGACGCTCAGCAAGCCCCGCCCCCCGGCCAAGCCAGAGAGAGACGCCGCGTCTCAGCTCCTGCTGCGCGCGCACCCTAGCGGCGCTGGGCTGAGGCTCGGCCCTCCAGCCTTCGAGTGGGGCCGGGAGGTGCCTAGCTCGGGCGTGGGTGCGAAGGAGAAACCGAGGCTTCGAGGCCTACCTGGAAAAACGGGGAAAGGTAGGAAAATTAATGAGATTAGATGAGTTAATTCGTTTCTAAATCATTTTTTTTTAAAACAATATGTGTTTTAAAAGCAACGTTTTTTTTAAAGGCGCAGAAAGCGGGAAAAGAAAGGAAAAGTTTGGAATCAAGATGGCGGCGACTCACCTCGGTTCAGAACAATAAGGCCCGGCCACACACGCACCGATTGGCTCGGCGGCACACGCCAGCACCCGGCGTACGATTGGTCGAGCTCGAGGTCACTCTGTCGCTAATGAGCGGATAATGAGATGCTAATGAGCGGAATGTTAAGGTTTTTCGGATACCGCGGGCGCGATTTTAGCCCAGCCGAAACGTAAATACGCTTAAAACCGTCTCGGAAGCGTAAGCTTTCTTTGGAGGTAACGCGCGCGTAGGTACGCCCTGTAACTTTCGAGCGCATACCCGAGAGACGCACACGCGATGACAGACAGAATGACAGACAGACAGAAGTACCGATTTATATATATATATATATATATATATATATATATATATATAGATATAGATATAGATATATAGATAGAATAGAATAGACTAGCTGAAGTGCCCGGCGGTGCCGAGGCTTTTTCGAGTGCATGTTGTTGTTGGAAGAGAGAGGGAGAGCGCGACTTTGGGGGGGGGGGGGAGGGAGGGGGGGTGGGAGGGCGGGGGGGAAGGGAAGGGGAAGGGGGGAGAGGGGGGGAAGGGGAGGGGGGAGGAAGGGGGGGAAGGGGGGAGAGGGGGGAAGGGGAGGGGGAGGGGGAAGGGGGGGAGGGGGGAGGGGGGAAGGGGAGGGGGAGAGGGAGGGGAGGCGGGGGGGAGGGAGGGGAGGGGAGGCGGGGGGGGGAGGGAGGCAGAGGGGAGGGGGGAGGGAGGCGGGGGGGAGGGAGGGGAGGCGGGGCGGGCCCCCCCCCCCGAGGGTCGCGCCCCCCCCCCCGAGGGTCGCGCCCCCCCCCCCCGACCCCGAGGTGAAGACCGCCGATTGCGGCTGTGCGAGACGGCCGGGGGGCCGGTTGCCAGGGTGACGCTTGGCGGGCCCCCCCACGAGGGTCGCGGCCCCCCGTGGGTCGCGCCCCCCCCCCCCCCGAGGTGAAAACCGGCGATTGCGGCTGTGCGAGACGGCCGGGGGGGGGGCGGTTGCCAGGGTGACGCTTGACGCTCAGCAAGCCCCGCCCCCCGGCCGAGCCAGAGAGAGACGCCGCGTCTCAGCTCCTGCTGCGCGCGCACCCTAGCAGCGCTGGGCTGAGGCTCGGCCCTCCAGCCTTCGAGTGGGGCCGGGAGGTACCTAGCTCGGGCGTGGGTGCGGAGGAGACGCCGAGGCTTCTCGGCCTACCTGGAAAAAACGGGGAAAGGTACGAAAATTCATGAGATTAGATAAGTTAATTACTTTCTAAATCATTTTTTTTTTAAAACAATGTGTGTTTTAAAAGCAACGTTTATTTTTAAGACGCAGAAAGCGGGAAAAAGAAAGGAAAAGTTTGGAATCAAGATGGCGGCGACTCACCTCGGTTCAGAACGATAAAGCCCGGCCACACACGCACCGATTGGCCCGGCGGCACACGCCAGCAACCCGGCGTACGATTGGTCGAGCTCGAGGTCACTCTGTCGCTAATGAGATGCTAATGAGTGGAATGTTGAAGGTTTTTGGGATACCGCGGGCGCGATTTTAGCCCGGCCGAAACGTAAATACGCTTAAAACCGTCTCGGAAGCGTAAGCTTTCTTTGGAGGTAACGCGCGCGTAGGTACGCCCTGTAACTTTCGAGCGCATAGCCCGACAGACGCACAGGCGATGACAGACAGAATGACAGAATGACAGACAGACAGACAGACAGACAGAAGTACCGATTTATATATATAGATAGATACAATCAGTGGGATGTTTTTAAAATTTTATTTAAAGTTAAAGTAGTGTTTTGGCAGCCCATACTTTTCATGAGTTTGACAGCTCTTACTGTCAAACTCATGAATGAGTTTCCCCTCCCCTGATTGGCTGCACAGTGCTCACCTGATCCCAGCCGGCACATCGCACTAACTACGCCGCTGGATCAGGTAAGCACTTCGCGCCGACATCAGAACTGGGCCTGTGACCGGAAATGCAAGCAGGCCTGGGCTTCAGATGTTGGCGCGCAGGGTGAGTGCAGATCGAGGGCTTGCACGCGCGACAAGCCCCCGATCCTAATTTCAGGGCCAATATAAGGGTCAGAGACAAAAACCATCATTTTGCAAAAAAACTCAAAATTCCCATAAATTCCCAAAAATTCCCATGGAAAGTTTCCCATTTTAAAAATTCCCAGAATTTTGCAACCCTAAGCACAACTGAGCACAGAATAAAACTCCATCTACTTTACGGCAATAACTGTACCTCAGAAATTTCAGTTTACTTAAATGTAGCCTCTCCCATAGCTTTTAAATTCAGTGTTACAAATGATGGTCAATTTCGGTACATTGGAACCACATCTCCCTCTCCAGCAACTATACTGAGATTACCCAAATTCACTTCATATTGGATCCTTATCCCTTCCTTGTGACTTGATTTTAAATCCAAGTTCTGGAGGGGCATGAACAATGTCCAACTCACTCCACCACCAATCTTTCTTGCCCTCAAAAAGACTTGTTACAAATGCCATTAACTATTGTATACACAAAAGTAATCTTTCTCTCAATAGAGTTGTGAGCTAAAAGCTCAACTCAGCCACCATGTTCTGCTGAAGCTCTTCCTTCGGCAGGACACTACTAGAATTAAATAGTGAACTGATTTACTGCACGACGTGGTAGCACACAAGCACGACCCGAGTAACTCAAACATTCCAAGTTTCAGGCCCGGGAAAGGAGAATAAAGATCAGAAGGTAGAAGAGCGACTGGCATTCCTGTAGTAACTTTGAAGCAGCAAACTGTCTTAAGGTACTTCCCAATTTGAGGAGTAGGGTGTCACATTGAGCAGGAAGGGGACCAGTGGAAGCAGCTAAAGTCTCTGTTTGTCTTTAAGGATGATTTTGAAGGTGGGGTAAAGATGTAGAGTTTGGCGAGATCTGAGATTTGGATTTCAATCTATATATATCAACATATAAAAAGTGAACCCAACACTGACTCATGGGGTACACCACTTCCAACCTTTCTTCAAACCAAGCAAGATCCATTTACCCTAACTGTTTCCTGTCCATCAACAAACTTGCTGCGATCTGTGCTGCTACATTTCCCCTTATACTATTTGCCGCACAGAAACATAGGAACAGGAGTAGGCCATTCAGCCTCTCGAGCCTTTCCACCATTCTATTTGATGATGGCTGATCTGTACCTCAACTCCATTTACTCGGCTTTGACCCATATCCCTTGATACCCTTAACAAATAAAACTCTGTCCATCTTACTCTTGAGTATTTCACCCACAGTCTTTTGGGGGAAGAGTGTTCCAGATTTCTACTATGACCCTTTGTGCAAAAAAGTGCTTTCTGATTTCATTCCTGAATGGACTAGTTCGACAATTAAGACTGTGCCCTCTATAGAGGAAATACTTCCTCTATATCTACCCTATTGGATCCTTTCATCATATTAAACACCTTGATCGGATCACCACTCACCACCCTTCTAAACTCAAGGGAATATAACCCAAGTTTATGCAATCTGTCTTCATAATTTAAGCCTTTAAGATCTGCAATACAGGAAACTTTGGTTTATCTGGAGGTTAACTGTCCGGAATGCTCGATCCACCGGCAAAATTCAGGAGTCGGTTCAGTAAGTTTTTTTTCTTTTCGTTGCTTTTTTTTTTCACCAGTCAGGCTCTGCAAGGTCTAGCTGAAGCTGTTGCTTAGCTACAGAGACGCTTGCAAGCTACGGCCGACTGTTTAGAAGCTGTTGCTAAGCAACAGGGTTTGTTGCTACATACGGAGCTTTTTAACATTAGCGCTGGTTTGTCCGGCAGTTTTGATGGGACGGCAACAGCTCGGTCCCGTCGGTGCCGGATATCACAAAGTTTCCTGTAATTCTGGTGAATCTGCGCTGCACCCGCTACAAGGCCAATATATCCTTCCTGAGCTGCAGGGCAACAAACAGAATGCAGTACCCCAGATGGGGTGTGACCGCGGCTCAATACAATTAAAGCATAACTTCCACCTCTTTGTATCCAGTCCCCTTGAGATAAAGGCCAGCATTCCCTGGACTTTTTCATTACTTCTGTACCTGTGCACGAGGTTCAAGTGGTTTGTGTACATGGGCAGCGAGGTTCAAGTGATTTGTGTACCTGTGCACGAGATTCAAGTGATTTGTGTACCTGTGCACGAGGTTCAAGTGATTTGTGTACCTGTGCACGAGGTTCAAGTGATTTGTGTACATGGGCAGCGAGATTCAAGTGATTTGTGTACATGGGCAGCGAGATTCAAGTGATTTGTGTACCTGTGCACGAGGTTCAAGTGATTTGTGTACATGGGCAGCGAGATTCAAGTGATTTGTGTACATGGGCAGCGAGGTTCAAGTGGTTTGTGTACATGGGCAGCGAGGTTCAAGTGGTTTGTGTACATGGGCAGCGAGATTCAAGTGATTTGTGTACATAGGCACGAGGTTCAAGTGGTTTGTGTACCTGTGCACGAGGTTCAAGTGATTTGTGCACATGGGCAGCGAGATTCAAGTGATTTGTGTACATGGATACCTAAATCCCTTCACTTCTCCATAGTTCCTGGTCTCTCACCATTTCCTGTATCCCAATTACCAACCCATGTCACAAGGTTACCTCCAATTCCATGCGTTCATTTTTGCAATAATCTCTTGTACGGAACTTTATCAAATGCCTTCTCTAAGTCCATATAGACAACATCCATAGACTCCCCTGTCCAGCATGCCAGTGACCACCTCAAAAAATTAATCTAGATTCGTCAGACACAACCTAACCTTCACAATCCATGTTGAACTCTTTCATCAGCTGATAATTGTCGAATTGCTCAGTCACTATCTCTAATGATACACTGCAGGAACTTCGCCACAATTGATATTAAACTGACTGGTCTTAATTACCTGGTTTCCCCCTCCCTTCCTTAAATAATGAGGTTTGTCTATCTTAAGTCCCATTATTTTCTCCATTGCCATTTTTTCATGTTTAATCCACTACGTTCCAGAGGCACAGGCTGCTGGATTTAAAGAGGTCATGACCAATGTTCCCTGTAGTTTTTTTGGCCCCTTTAAGGAGCTGCGCGGGCCATTCACAATACTGCGCATGCGCGGTTTTTGCACTGAAAAGCCAGCAAGCCGGGATCCTCGGAACACTGCGCAACCGCGCAGCTTAAAGGGAATATTGGTCATGAGCTCCAAGCACTCAGACCATTGCCATCTGTGTGCTAATGAGCTTGTTGGAGTCACAGTGATTTGGCACTTGTATATTTTATGCCACTCATTCTGCAATCTGAGCTATTTCTTCAGATTCTACTTGCTAGTTTAGTATCATTTGCAAATCATCTTCTCTTCTCTGGCAGTCCCTCAGGACCGAGGATGACTTGCTTCCACACTAAAAATGAGTTCTCAGGTCACTGATGAGTCCAATGCGGGGCCTACAGTCTCTGTCACAGGTGGGGCTGACGGTGGTTGAAGGGGCGGGTGGGTGGGGTGCTTGGGTTGACGTGCACTCCTTCCGCTTGCTCCCGGCGAAGAGACTCGAGGTGTTCGGTGCCTTCCCGGATGCTTCTCCTCCACTTTGTGCGGTCTTGGGCCAGGGATTCCCAGGTGTCGGTGGGGATGTTGCACTTTTTCAAGGAGGCTTTGAGGGTGTCCTTGAAGCGTTTCCTCTGCCCACCTGGGGCTCTCTTGCTGTGTTGGAGCTCCAAGTAGAGCGCTTGTTTTGGGAGTCTCGTATCGGGCATGCGGACAATGTGGCCCGTCCATCAGAGCTCATCGAGAGTGGTCAAAGCTTCGATGCTGGGGATGTTGGCCTGAGCAAGAACACTGACGTTGGTGCGCCTATCCTGCCAATGGATTTGCAGGATCTTGCGGAGGCAGCGTTGGTGGTACCTCTCCAGTGCTTTGAGGTGCCTGCTGTACATTTGCAAATCCAAACAATTTGCATTGAGTTTCTGAGTCCAAGTCATTGATGTAAATTAGAAACAGTAATGATTCCAACACTGATCCCTGGGGTATCCTGCTCAATACTTTGCCCACACTGACAAAGCCACTCTAAAAATAGCCACTGTTTTCTATCCTTAAAACAATTACTTATCCATTCCAAAAATGTAAACCGAATTCTCAATGCTCTGAGTTTAACTGAAAGCCTTTTATGTGGAATGTTGTTAAACGAAAAAACATTCCATTGAGAAACATTAACTCCACGGGAAAAGTGATCCAACCGTGGCTAACTAAAGAGGTTAAGGATAGCAGTAGCTTGAAAGAAGCAGCTTATAATGTTGCAAAGAATAATAATAAGCCCGAGGATTGGGAGAGTTTCAGAAACAAGCAAAGGTGGACCAAAAAACTGATAAAAAGGGAAAAAAATAGAATACGAGAGAAAACGAGCAAGAAATATAAAAGCAGATTGTAAGAGTTTCCATCAGTATGTAAAAAGGAAAAGAGTAGCAAAAGTAAACGTTGGTCCCTTAGAGGCTGAGACAGGAGAAATTATTATGGGGAATAAGGAAATGGCAGAAACGTTAAACAAATATTTTGTATTTGTGTTCACAGTAGAAGACACAAAAAGCATATCAAAAATGGTGGGGAACCAAGGGTCTAATGAGGGTGAGGAACTTAACGTAATTAATATAAGTACAGAAAAAGTACTAGAGAAACTAATGGGACTAAAAGCCGACAAATCCCCTGGACCTGATGGCCTACATCCTAGGTTTCTAAATGAAGTGGTTGAAGAGATAGTGGATGCATTGGTTTTGATCTTCCAAAATTCCCTAGATGCTGGAGAGGTCCTAGCGGATTGGAAGGTCGCAAATGTAACACCGCTATTCAAGAAAGAAGGGAGAGAGAAAACAGGAAACTACAGGCCAGTTAGCCTGACATCAGTCATCGGGAAAATGCTGGAATCCATTGTTAAGGAAGTGGTATCAAGTCATTTAGAAAATCATAACATGATTAGGCAGAGTCAACATGGTTTTTGAAAGCAAAATCGTGTTTGACAAATTTATTCGAGTTTTTTGAGGATGTAACGAGCAGGGTAGATAAAGGGGAACCAGTGAATGTACCATATTTGGATTTCCAAAAGGCATTCGATAAGGTGCCACATAAAAGGTTATTACACAAGATTAGGGCTCATGGGGTTGGGGGTAATATAGTAGCATGGATAGAGAATTAGTTAACAGACAGAAAACAGAGAGTAGGGATAAACAGATCTTTTTCAGGTTAGCAGGCTGTAACTAGTGGGGAGCCGCAAGGATCAGTGCTGGGGCCTCAGCTATTTAAAATCTATATTAATGACCTAGATGAAGGGACCGAGTGTAATGTATCCAAGTTTGCTGATGATACAAAGCTAGGTGGGACAGTAAGCTGTGAGGAGAACACAAAGGGCTGGATTTTACCAGCCCTGAGGAGGCGCGTTTGGAGGCAGGACTGCTGGGAAAATGGGAAAAATTGGGAGCGGATCCCAACCCACCTCTGAACCATCTTCCCGGGAGGCGGGTCCCCGACTTGCACAGGGACCCGTCTCCTAGCGGCAGGAAGGGGATTAGAGCCAATTAACTGCCTGTTAACATGCAGTTAAGAGGCTTTTCACCATTTTCCGCCTGATGCAGGCTTCCCGACTGCGGGAAACCCCGCCAGGGTCAGCGAGGCGAGCTGTGGGTCTGCTGCAGTGTAAGTGTGCAAATGACAGCTGCAGAGGTAGTGTGATGGGTGCAATAGCGCACAGGTAAGTCTGACAGGTGAGAGAATGTAGTGAGAAATATTTTTATTCTTTTTATATGTATCTGCAGGTGACAACATTTGATGTTTCTGTGAAACCTCATCTGATCGGGAGAATTGACAGATGGCTTCTGCAATCTCACATGCAGCTGCCATCTGTTTTCTCCTAAGGAGAGAGTCATTGGTGAGCCTGGGTACAAGGGCTCACCTTTGGACAGTGATTGTCAGTGTTTGACAGCACCTCAATGCTGTCAAACACTGACAATTCATCTGTCAAAAAATTATGGGGCCTCTCCCTTTTAAGAAAACCGGCAGATGAAGCGTCATGCACTGACGTCATCTGACACCGACTTTCCCTTAATTGGCTGGCAAGCCCACAGGGTGGGCTTAACAAGGCCAATCAGGGCAAAATAGTCAGACGTCACAAGGGGCGGGTCTACAACCCGGACACCAGCAGTCCCGCTCCCAATGCGCCTCCTCAGGTAAGATCGCGGCCACAGAGTCGGCAAAGGGGTATAGATAGACTAAGGTGAGTGGGCAGTAAGGTGACAGGTGGAGAATAATGTAGGGAAATGTGAGGTTATTCACTTTGGTAGGAAGAATAGAAAAACAGAATCTTTTTTAAATTGTGAGAAACTTTCAAATGTTGGTGTTCAGAGAGATTTGGGTGTCCTCGTGCAAGAAACACAGAAAGCTAGCATGCAGGTACAGCAAGCAATAAGGAAGGCAAATGGCATGTTGGCCTTTATTGCAAGGGGGTTGGAGTATAAGAGTAAGGAAGTCTTGCTACAATTGTACAGGGCCTTGGTGAGACCACACCTGGAGTACTGTGCACAGTTTTGGTCTCCTTATCTAAGGAATGATATACTTGCCTTGGAAGGTTCACTAGATTAATTCCTGGGATGAGAGGGCTGTCCTATGATGAGAGATTGTGTAGAATGGGCCTTTACTCTCTGGAGTTTAGAAGAATAAGAGGTGATCTCATTGAAACATACAAGATTCTGAGGGGATTGACAGGGTAGATGCTGAGAGATTGTTTCCCCTGGCTGGAGTGTCTAGAACTAGGGGACACAGTCTCAGGATAAGGGGTCGGCCATTTAAGACCGAGATGAGGAGGAATTTCTTCACTCAGAGGGTTGTGAATCTTTGGAATTCTCTGCCCCAGAGGGCTGTGGATGCTGAGTCTTTGAGTATATTCAAGGCTGAGATCGATAGATTTTTGGACTCCAGGGGAATCAATGGATATGGAGATCGGGCAGGTAAGTAGAGTTGAGGTCGATGATCAGCCATGATCTCGAGAAGCCGTATCCGTATGGCCTATTCCTGCTCTTATTTCTTATGTTCTTATTTCTTATGAATTTCCTTACCACGACAAGCAGAACCGAGAACTTTATCACCTCTTCAACCTCCTGCTCTTTCTTCTTATGTTCTTAAAATGCCTTCTGAAGTCTTGGCACAACATGTTGCAGCGCTTTCTGCTGTCCGTGTAGGATGCAACCTCCTCAAAGAGTTCAAGGACGTTGGTGAAGCAGGATCTAACCAACGCCACCCCCTAACTCCATATTGACGGTTTACCAGGCTATTGTTACATAAGAACATAAGATTTTGGAGCAGGAGTAGGCCATACGGCCCTTCGAGCCTGCTCCGCCATTCAATAAGATCATGGCTGATCTTCAACCTCAACTTCACTTCCCTGCCCTAGCCCTATATCCCTTAATTCCTCGAGTCCAAAAACTATCTATCTCAGCCCTGAATATACTCAACGACTGAGCATCCACAGCCCTTTGGGGCAGAGAATTCCAAAGATTCACAACACTGAATGAAGAAATTCCTCCTCATCTCAGTCTTAAAAGGCCAGCCCCTTATCCTGAGATTATGACCCCTAGTTCTAGACTCTCCAGCTAGGGGAAACAATCTCTCAGCATCTACCCTGTCAATCCCCCACAAAATCATTTATGTTTCAATGAGATCACCTCTCATTCTTCTAAACTCCACAGAGTATAGGCCCAATCTACTCACACTCTCCTCATAGGACAACCCTCTCATCCTCTGGATCAATCTAGTGAACCTTTGTTGCACTGCCTCGAAGGCAAGTATATCCTTCCTTAATTGAACAGATAATCCTCATGTTCACTTCCAATAATTGATGCTCCTGTTGGTTTTATCACCCTTGTTGATTATGGGTACACAGTTGGCTTGTTTCTGATCCAGTGGCAACTTCCCACTGGTCCAATGACTCCCCCATAACCATCACCAGTGCTTCACAAATATTGTTCCTAGTCTCTCATAGCACTCCATGATAAATACCATTTATCTTGGGGATTTATTGATTTTGAGCTCTTTAGCCTGTCTCAGACTTCCATCTCCAAGTTCTAATTTTTGCCCAAGGTTATCCTTGTTTGAGGAAGCCATATTTCTCACATCTTGCCTTGAGAATGGCTGACATGAATTAGTAGCGGACGAGAAACATACAGCCTACCACTTGATCAGGAGATATTGTGTGGTGTGTAAGTGGGAGAGTGGGCAAAAAAAAAGTATTCATTAAGTGCAGAAAAGAAACTATAAAAAATACACACCTTTCTTGTGATTAAGTTCCGCTTCCAAGGCTTCTCTCACTTTACTCACCCAGGTGTCATATGACTGGGCTCGCTCTTTTACACCATAAAGCATTGATGGGAGCTCATCCAGTGTGTAACGGTACCTAGTTTTGGCGAGAGTGAAAAAAAATGCTTCAGCATCTTTATACTGAGTGTATATTCCCATTCCTTATTTTTCTTGCCAATATGCATCACCTCAAACATTTCTACATTAAATTGCATCTACCACCTGTCTGGTCATTGCACTAACCAGTCCATATCCTCCTCAAGACTTGTACAGCCCTCACTGCTTTTTATCAACCCTACTTTTATGCTATCAGCAAATCTTCTTATACCCAAATCCAAATCATCTACGTTTCTCCAAAACAGAAGTGGACCCAGCATGAACCTCCAGGGTACACTGCTTCCAATCCTTCTACATTCTGAGCAACACCCATTAACCTGAACCATTACAAAAGAGGGTACAGAAGAGATTGACTAGAATGGTTCCAGGGTTGAGGGATTACAGTTACATGGATAGACTGGAGAAGCTGGGGTTGTTCTCCTTAGAGCAGAGAAGGTTAAGAGGAGATTTCACGGAGGTGTTTAAAATCATGATGGGTTTAGATAGAGTAAATAAAGAGAAACTGTTTCCAATGGCTGAAGGGTCATAGAAACATAGAAGATAGGAGCAGGAGTAGGCCATTCGGCCCCTCTAGCCTGCTCCGCCATTCAATGCGATCATGGCTGATCATCCAAGTTCAGTACCCGGTCCCTGCTTTCTCCCCATACCCCTTGATCCCTTTAGCCTTAAGAAATATATCCAACTCCTTCTTGAATATATTTAATGAATTGACCTCTACTGCCTTCTGTGGTAGAGAGTTCCACATGTTCACCACTCTCTGGGTGAAAAAATTCCTCCTCATTTCAGTCCTAAAAGGCCTACCCCTTATCCTTAGACTATGACCCCTGGTTCTGGACTCCCCAACCATCGGGAACATCCTTCCTGCATCTAGTCTGTCCAGTCCTGCCAGAATTTTATAAGTTTCAGTGAGATCCCCTCTCATTCTTCTAAACTCCAGCGAGTATAAGCTCAATCGACCCAATCTCTCCTCATACGTCATTCCTGCCATCCCAGGTATCAGCCTGGTGAATCTTCGCTGAACTCCTTCCATGGCAAGAATATCCTTCCTCAGATAAGGCGACCAAAACTGCACACAATACTCAAGATGTGGTCTCGCCAAGGCCCTGTACAACTGCAGCAAGACATCCTTGGTCTTGTACTCGAATCCTCTCACTATGAAGGCCAACATACCATTTGCCTTCTTAACCGCCTGCTGCACCTGCATGCTTACCTTCAACGACTGGTGCACAAGGACACCCAGGTCTCGTTGCACTTCCCCTTCTCCCAATCTATTGCCATTCAGATAATAATCTGCCTTCCTGTTTTTGACACCAAAGTGGATAACCTCACATTTATCCAAGTTATATTGCATCTGCCATGCTTCTGCCCAATCACCCAACCTGTCCAAATCATCCTGTAGTTTCTCGGCATCCTCCTCACAGCACACACGCCCATGCAGCTTTGTGTCATCTACAAATTTGGAGATATTACATCTAGTTCCCTTGTCTAGATCATTAATATATATTGTGAATAGCTAGGGTCCAAGGACCGATCCCTGCGGTACCCCACTAGTCACTGCCTGCCACTCGGAAAAAGACCCGTTTATTCCAACTCTGCTTTCTATCTGCCAACTAGTTCTCTATCCAAGTCAATACCTTGCCCCCAAGGGGAATCCCATGTGCCTTAACTTTACACGCTAATCTCTTAGCGTGTAAAGTTGGGTCGATAACGAGAGGGCACAGATTCAAGGTGACTGGTAACATGAGGAAAAACGTTTTTACACAATGAGTGGTTAGGATTTGGAATCCACTGCCTGATAGGGTGGTGGATACAGATTCAATTGTAGCCTTCAAAAGGGAATTGGATAAATACTTGAAGGAGAAAAAAATCACAGGGATATGGGGAAAGAGCGGGGGAGTGGGACTAACTGGATTGCTCTTCAAAAGAGCCAGCACAGACTCGATGGGCTGAATGGCCTCCTTCTGTGCTGTGCCATTCTAAGATTCATTTGTTTCTTGATTGTCAATCAACTTTCTTTCCATCCTCCACCATTTCATCTTATACCATACATCAGAATGTTTGTAACAAGCCTCCACCTTATTGGATGCCTTCTCAAAATTCATATATGCCACAATTGCATTCCCTTTATCGAGCAACAACTTGCACTTATATAGCACCGTTGATGTAGAAATGACCATGAAAGCTGCCGATAGTCATCGAAACCTAACTTGATCACAAATGTCCTTCAGAGAAGAGAACCTGCAATCCCTACCCAGCCAGTCTGACCTACATGTGACTCCAGACTGTAATGTGGTTAACTCAGTGCTCTCAGGGCAACTAGGCATGTGCAACAAATGCGTCCTTGCCAGCATCACCCACATCTGAAAATATTTTATTTTTTTTAAAGGCCCAAGGTGCTTCAAAGAGACAGAAGGAAGGAATGGACATCAAGCCGAAGGTAAAAAGATGAGGATCCATGACCAAAACAGGTGGAGTTTAAAGGCTGTGAAGAGTTAGAGAAAATTACTAGGCAATTTCAGAGAGTGGGGCCTAGGATGGTGGGGGTAAGGGAAGAGATGGATGCACAAATGATTCTTGATGGGTTGCAGGGAGGTCACAGGGAGAAACGAAGCTATGGAGAAATTTGATCACAAAGAGAATTTAAATTTGAAGCGTCTGAGGTGGAGAGGGAGGAGGCAGGAGCCAATGTAGGACAACAAGGACAAAGTGGGGTGTGAGTGCAACTTGGTGCGGGATAGGATATGGGCAGCAGTATCTGGTTAAGTCAGAGTCAATGGCCAGGGAGGGGGATGGAATCGGTAGCAAAGGTATGGAGTTCGTGGCAGAGATGGCTTCAGTCTTCACAACACTTCACATTTCCATCTGAATATTCAATCCAGATCACAAGGGGATGCTATTGTTACGCCCTTGGGTTACACTACTATACAAGTAGGTACGAGTCACCTTTGAAAATAGTTAGACGCTCAGACTGCTTACGGGAACCAACTGATGCTACTGAATCTGAGAATGTATCTGCAGCAGATGTGGCTTTGTAACACCATTTGATCTTTCATACTCTTTGATAACTTCCTTTGCCAAATATCCATCCAAATCCCTCTTGAAGGTACTGACCCAGCCACCTCCATCGCTTCAACACAGTCCTTCTGCACAGATACCAAATCTGGGGTAAAATAACCATGACAAAATAGGGGGAGTTGCTTTATTGTATTTTTATTTAATGCTAGACAGGCCAAGTATGATTTTAAAATAGGGAACAGCTAGCTATATCGCCATGGGGTTGCAGCAAGGAGTGAATGATGATAAATACTGTGGCAACAAGAGCAGGTCAGAGGCTGGGTGTTCTGCGGTAGTGTCTCACCTCCTGACTCCCCAAAGCCTTTCCACCATCTACAAGGCACAAGTAAGGAGTGTGATGGAATACTCTCCACTTGCCTGGATGAGTGCAGCTGCAACAACACTCAAGAAGCTCGACACCATCCAGGACAAAGCAGCCCGCTTGACTGGCACCCCATCCATCACCTTAAACATTCACTCCCTCCACCACCGGCGTACCGTGGCTGCAGTGTGTACCCTCTACAAGATGCACTACAACTCGCCAAGGCTTCTTCAGCAGTACCTCCCAAACCCGCGACCTCTTCCACCTAGAAGGACAAGGGCAGCAGGCGCATGGGAACATCACCACCTCCAAATTCCCCTCCAAGTCACACACCATCCTAACTTAGAAGTATATCGCCGATCCTTCATCGTCGCTGGGTCAAAATCCTGGAACTCCCTACCTAACAGCACTGTGGGAGTACCATCACCACATGGACTGCAGCGGTTCAAGAAGGCGGCTCACCACCACCTTCTCAAGTGCAACTAGGGATGGGCAATAAATGCTGGGCCTTGCCAGCAACGCCCACATCCCATAAACGAATTTTTAAAAAAGTGGGACCGGTCTACCTCCAACAGATTCTGCATCACTACCTCTGCCTAGAAATTGATTGGTCTGATGGTATGCTACTTAACGCCTTTCAGAGAAGACACAATACAAGGGGCAACCCACACAAATCCGACAAGAAAAAAGCACTTCCAATAAACAGACAGGGTACTACCAAATGAAAGTTGATGTGTTTGACAGTGTGCATCCAGGAACAAAACCAAGATTAAGATTGTGGATAAAGTAAAATGTTTATAGAACAGGAAATTTATTTCTGCTTTGGGAGTAGGGATAATGTTAATGACTCAAGAAACCTAGTGTTCAGTGGATATTCTACATAATCAAACTGAACACAAACTAGAAAAGGAAAATTTCCACAAGCAAAGCTCAATGGCTGACAAAATGGCCAACGTCAGAGTGCCCAAACAAAGATTTGTTACTGGACATTTGTACAGAAGTACTCCAGATATACTGAAACACAACATAACCACCAAACTTACCTGAGACAGCGGTTCTTCACTAGGCAGCTGCACAGATCCTTAACATGATAAAGGCACACTAGCCTATTGGGATCACAGGCGCAGGTAACAGCAGACAGGAAACATGTCGTCTTGCACATCTCACACTGACGTTCATCATCTGGTAACAGCTCAAATGCCTCCTGTTCAGTATCAACTATACCCTAGATATGGACACAAAATTATTCATTAAACCTTGTGGGTCTGTGCACCAAAAACAGAAGTGAAATTAGGATTATAGATCTCCAGTTTTGGGAAGGAAAGGTAAACAAATCTTAGTTTTATGTTTTTTCTATATACTGTAAACTATCAACTATGCTACCAATGGAATTCATAGAAACTTCCAGCACAAGAGGAGGCCATTCAACCCATCATGCCTGTTCCGGCTCTTTGAAAGAGCTATCCAAATTTGTCCCATTCCCCTGGCTCTTTCACCGTAGTCCTGCAAATTTTTCCTTTTCATGTATTTATCCAATTCCCTTTTGAAAGTTATTATTAAATCTGCTTCCACCACGCAGTGCATTCTAGATCATAACTCGCTGCCTAAAAAAAATTCTCCTCACCGTAAATCTGTGTCCTCTGATTACAAACCCTCCTGCCAATGGAAAGTTTCTCCCTATCTACTCTATCAAAACCCCTCAAAATTTTGAACACTGCCATTAAATCTCCCTTTAACCTTCTCTACTCAAAGGAGCACAATCCCAGCTTCTCTAGTTTCTCCACATAACTGTAGTCCCTCATCCCTGGTACCATTCTGGTAAATCTCCTCTCCAAGGCTTTGACATCCTCCCTAAAGTGTACTGCCCAGAATGGGGCAAAATACTCCAGCTGCGGCCTAACCAGTGTTTTATAAAGGTTTAGCATAACTTCCTTGCTTTTGTACTCTGTGCCTCTTTTTATAAAGCCAAGGATCCGAATACTTCTTCAACAGCCTCATCAACTTATCCTGCCACCTTCATAGATTAGTGTGCCTAAAGCTCAGCTCTCTGCTCCGGCACCCCCTTTAAGATTGTACCATTTAGTTTATATTGCCTCTCCTCATTCTTCCTTCCAAAATATGTCACTTGCCACTTCTCTGCATTAAATTGCGGTGTCTGCCCATTTCACCAGTCTGTTACTATCCTCCTCACTGTTTACGACATTGCTGAGTTTCATGTCATCTACAATCTTTGAAATTATACCCCCTCTACCCAACTCCAGGTTGTTAATATATATGAAAAACAGCAGTGGTCCTAATACCGACCCCTGGAGACCACCACTGTATACTTCCGTCCAGTCTAAAAAACAACCGTTCACCATGACTTTATTATATTTTGTATGAAACTATCACTTAGATTATAGCAAAACTCTGGAGAATTAAACTTCTGTATCTATGAAGTATACACCTGACCAAATCAAACGAAACTGGTACTTCTACCCATAGAGACCTTAACCTCTAAGCACAAGTCTCTCCTTTTATGATCTGGAATTCACTGCCTGAAAGGGTGGTGGAAGCAGATTCAATACAAACTTTTAAAAAGGGAATTGGATAAATACTTGAAGGGGAAAATTGTATATGCCTATGGGGAAAGAGCAGGGGAGTGGGATTAATTGTATATGCCTATGGGGAAAGAGCGGGGGAGTGGGATTAATTGTATATGCCTATGGGGAAAGAGCAGGGGAGTGGGATTAATTGTATATGCCTATGGGGAAAGAGCGGGGGAGTGGGATTAATTGTATATGCCTATGGGGAAAGAGCAGGGGAGTGGGATTAATTGTATATGCCTATGGGGAAAGAGCGGGGGAGTGGGATTAATTGCATATGCCTATGGGGAAAGAGCGGGGGAGTGGGATTAATTGTATATGCCTATGGGGAAAGAGCAGGGGAGTGGGATTAATTGTATATGCCTATGGGGAAAGAGCAGGGGAGTGGGATTAATTGTATATGCCTATGGGGAAAGAGCGGGGGAGTGGGATTAATTGCATATGCCTATGGGGAAAGAGCGGGGGAGTGGGATTAATTGTATATGCCTATGGGGAAAGAGCAGGGGAGTGGGATTAATTGTATATGCCTATGGGGAAAGAGCAGGGAGTGGGATTAATTGGATATGCCTATGGGGAAAAGAGCAGGGGAGTGGGATTAATTGTATATGCCTATGGGGAAAGAGCAGGGGAGTGGGATTAATTGGATATGCCTATGGGGAAAGAGCAGGGGAGTGGGATTAATTGTATATGCCTGTGGGGAAAGAGCGGGGGAGTGGGATTAATTGTATATGCCTATGGGGAAAGAGCGGGGGAGTGGGATTAATTGTATATGCCTATGGGGAAAGAGCGGGGGAGTGGGATTAATTGGATATGCCTATGGGGAAAGAGCAGGGGAGTGGGATTAATTGTATATGCCTATGGGGAAAGAGCGGGGGAGTGGGATTAATTGTATATGCCTATGGGGAAAGAGCAGGGGAGTGGGATTTATTGGATATGCCTATGGGGAAAGAGCGGGGGAGTGGGATTAATTGGATATGCCTATGGGGAAGGAGCGGGGGAGTGGGATTAATTGGATATGCCTATGGGGAAAGAGCAGGGAGTGGGATTAATTGTATATGCCTATGGGGAAAGAGCGGGGGAGTGGGATTAATTGGATATGCCTATGGGGAAAGAGCGGGGGAGTGGGATTAATTGGATATGCCTATGGGGAAAGAGCGGGGGAGTGGGATTAATTGTATATGCCTATGGGGAAAGAGCAGGGGAGTGGGATTAATTGGATATGCCTATGGGGAAGGAGCGGGGGAGTGGGATTAATTGGATATGCCTATGGGGAAAGAGCAGGGAGTGGGATTAATTGGATATGCCTATGGGGAAAGAGCGGGGGAGTGGGATTAATTGGATGTGCCTATGGGGAAAGAGCGGGGGAGTGGGATTAATTGTATATGCCTATGGGGAAAGAGCAGGGAGTGGGATTAATTGGATATGCCAATGGGGAAGGAGCGGGGGAGTGGGATTAATTGGATATGCCTATGGGGAAAGAGCAGGGGAGTGGGATTAATTGTATATGCCTATGGGGAAGGAGCGGGGGAGTGGGATTAATTGTATATGCCTATGGGGAAAGAGCAGGGAGTGGGATTAATTGGATATGCCTATGGGGAAAGAGCGGGGGAGTGGGATTTATTGGATATGCCTATGGGGAAAGAGCAGGGGAGTGGAATTAATTGGATATGCCTATGGGGAAAGAGCAGGGGAGTGGGATTAATTGGATATGCCTATGGGGAAAGAGCAGGGGAGTGGAATTAATTGGATATGCCTATGGGGAAAGAGCAGGGCAGTGGGATTAATTGTATATGCCTATGGGGAAAGAGCAGGGGAGTGGGGTTAATTGTATATGCCTATGGGGAAAGAGCAGGGGAGTGGGATTAATTGGATATGCCTATGGGGAAAGAGCAGGGGAGTGGGATTAATTGGATATGCCTATGGGGAAAGAGCAGGGGAGTGGGATTAATTGGATATGCCTATGGGGAAAGAGTGGGGGAGTGGGATTAATTGGAGAGCTCTTTAGAAGAACCAGCACAAGCACAATGGGCCAAATGGCCTCACTCTGTACGGTTTCATTCTATGAATCGTTACGTACCATTTGGAAGGCTGCCTTTCTCAGCTGTGTCTCCTCCTCAATCATGGTCACCATCTCCTTGTAGACGGCAGCAGCCAGCTCAACATCCAAACCCTCCGGATCAGCTGCCATCTTGCAAATCAGCTCTTCATGTGAAAACACACAGTATCGGTGCAGGCGCCGGTAATGGCTGACACACTGCCGGCCCACAGGGAGCTAAAGTCAATCAAACTAAAGAATCAATACTGCAGTCCAGTAAATGACAGTCCACTACTAAAATAGTGTCTATGCTTCCAGCTCTATCAGTGACGCCTGAAAAGGCTGCCACATTAACCAAGTGCAACTGGCAACAGACACAAGTTCACATTCTGGGCACAATCCAGTAAAGCAACCATCTCAGAATACTGCGGTACCAAACATGAAGAATAACACTCTTCCACTGATGAGACATAATTCCAAATGTTATAAAGGGACAGACTGCAATTAGAGATCACCTTTTTAAGGGCAATTTGATTTATTTTTGACACTTTATAATCTTTTGCTTTGTGAAACACTAGCCGGTATCCTGTGGAGCTGCTCAGTGAGTCGGAGATGCCTCATATTGGGAGTGGGGTGCAGCGGTGTGGGAGTGGAAGCAACGGTGCACATCTCTGCTGAAAGGATCCACAAGAGACCTCCAGAAACAGTTAGTGAATGATTTTTTGATTGGTTCCGAGAAAACTTTTCCTCACATAGCACAGATCCATAAATAAAGCTCTGCCTGTCTCAGTTGGGTAAACAACTTTTTAACCTCAAATATCAAATGGGCACTCTGTTCCATCTGTTTGCAATAGAGCTTTTGAATCGAAGGGCCAAGAAACATAGTTTAAGGAAAGATTTAACTAATGTGTATATTTCCCACAGTATCCGAGTGTTCGTAAAAAGCTCATTAAATAAACCTGTTAAAATTCAGACTTTTATTCAAAAGCTCTGACGATTGTGCCCCATATTAATATTTTTTTCCTCTCAAACACATAAATAAAACAAATGTATAGTCACTATAATAATTCTGAATACTTTATAAAACATAAATGAAAGTCATTTCACCTCTGGGACCTGGATGCAAGGTACCCACGAATGGAAATTAACTGAAGTAATCTCAATCCAGTCCCAGCCAACACAGGCCGACAGCACCAAATGGCCTCTAATTGGCCATGTCACTAACACACAGGTTTGGGAAATGGGGAAAATGTCATACAAAAAAGGAATTGGCCCAGAAATTCGGGTCGGGGGCTTCCCACGGGTGCAAGCCCCCGACCTGCACTTACCTTACGCGCCGGCCGTTGAGCTGTAGGGCCCCGTGGAATTCCGATCCGGGGCCTGGTCCAGCTGCTGGCGCGCAGTGCTTGTGTATCCCAGGGGCGCAGTTAGTTCGATGTGTCCCCTGTGATCACGTGGGCCATGGGCAGCCAATCGGAGCAGGGAATGCTCCATTCATAAGTCTTGACAGGAAGTGCTGTCAAGACTTATAAATACTACGGCCCCAAAATAGCACTAAACTTTCAAATAAATTTGTAAAAATCACATTTTTTAAATAAACTATAAATTACATTAAATAACTATTTTAAACAATAATTTAAATTTTTGAAAAAAATAATTTTATATTCTAACGGGGCTAAAAATAAACTTACCTTGCTTTAAAGTATTTAAAAATAATAAAACTGTGGAAAAAATGTTTTAATTTTAATTAATTCACCTTGTTAATTAATACGCCTGCTTTTTAAATGTGTAAATTCTGCAGGCTTACCCTCCCGGGAAAGCTGTTTGATGCGCACCCGCAGCCTCCCCTGCGCACGCGTTCGACCTCTGAACCTCTTTGTTCAGAGGAACGGAAGTGCCGGTTTCCCGCGCATGCACAGTGCATGCAGGAAACTGGCACTTCCATCGGGCCCACGGGTGAGTACCCAGCGCGTACTCACCCGTGGAGACCCGAATTTCTGGGCTATTATGTCCAAAGCGTCCAATTTGCAGACCATACCCGATTTTGGAGTAGTGACAAATGATGAACACCAATGCAAACAAATTCAAAAGGATCTTGACAAGCTCGATCAATGGGCGGAGAAATGGAGATACAGTTTAATACAGGGTAACGTAAGGTGATGAGATTGGGCAGAGGGAAGGCTAATGTGGAATTGTACTAATTGGGAATGTACTTGAGGTATTGGAGCAGTGAGCGATTTTGGGGGCTTGGCGGACAGATCACGAAACACATCAGCACAATGTTCCCTGACTGTTTAAAAAAAAGCAAACAGGATGTTGGGATGTATAGCAAAGGGTATAACATATAAATCCAGAGCAGTGATTTTAAAACTGTATTGGCACTTGTGAGACCATATCTGGAATACAGCATGTAGTTTTAGTCTCCCTATTCCTAAAATGATCTTCAGTTATTGGCAGGGTACAGAGAAAGGGAATGACACAAGACGAAAGATTGACTACCTTGTGTCTTTTCTTTCGAGAGAAAACAGAGAGTGGATATGAAAGGTTTGGACAAATTGGATTGAGGTAAACTTTTCTGCAATGTACAGAATTTAAGCACAAGCTTAATGAACAAATTAAGGACAACAAAAGAAAATCGGAAATGTAAGAGGAACTTTTTTTTTAATTAATAGGGTGGTAATTATGTGAAACAGATTATTGGCAAAGGTGGTGGAGCAAAAAACCTTAAAGGGAATCTGGAAGGAACTCGACAAATCTACCAAGGAAATACTTTGGATAGATAGGCCGAAGGTCTTCTCCTGCTGGAACCTGTAATAATGTTACTAAGTGCAGTGGGGGGGGGGGGGGGGGGGAAACTGAGACTGGGGAAATGGAGGCTACTTTCCCCTGTATCTGGTTGTGCCAACCCTGACATGAGAAGTGCTTGGTGCCAACTCTGGGTTCACACAGTTGCGCTGACTAAATGCTTATGATGCCTCCGTGGGGGGCAGGGAAGTGATGTGTGGTATGATGGGATGTGTTGCGGTGGGAAGGGTTGGGGTGGGGTGGGGATGGACGGGGGTGGAGATGGGGTGGGGGTGGGGTGGAGGGGGATGCGGTGGGGTGGGGTGGGGTGGAAGTGGTTGGGGGTGCGGTGGGGGTGGGGTGGAGTGAGGATGCGGTGGGGTGGGGTGGGAAGGGAGGGTGGGGTTGGGGTGGGGTGAGTGTGGGGATTCGGTGGGGTGGGGTGGTAATGCGGTGGGGATGGAGTGGTGATTCGGTGGGGATGGGGTGAGTGTGGGGATTCGGTGGGGTGGGGTGGGGATGGAGTGGTGATGCAGTGGGGATGCGGTGGGGGTGGGGTGAGTGTGGGGATTCGGTGGGGTGGTGATGCGGTGGGGGTGGAGTGGTGATGCAGTGGGGATGCGGTGAGTGTGGGGATTCGATGGGGTGGTGATGCGGTGGGGGTGGGGTGAGTGTGGGGATTCGGTGGGGTGGTGATGCGGTGGGGATGGAGTGGTGATGCAGTGGGGATGCGGTGAGTGTGGGGATTCGGTGGGGTGGGGTGGGGATGGAGTGGTGATGCAGTGGGGATGCGGTGGGGATGGGGTGAGTGTGGGGATTCGGTGGGGTGGTGATGCGGTGGGGATGGAGTGGTGATGCAGTGGGGATGCGGTGAGTGTGGGGATTCGGTGGGGTGGTGATGCGGTGGGGGTGGGGTGAGTGTGGGGATTCGGTGGGGTGGTGATGCGGTGGGGATGGAGTGGTGATGCAGTGGGGGTGGGGTGAGTGTGGGGATTCGGTGGGGTGGTGATGCGGTGGGGGTGGAGTGGTGATGCAGTGGGGATGCGGTGGGGGTGGGGTGAGTGTGGGGATTCGGTGGGGTGGTGATGCGGTGGGGGTTGGGTGGGGAGTCTGTATTGGTGTGTGGTGGGGTCTGGAGCAACCAAAGATTGCAGGCTGCATTTGAGGTGGATGCTGCAAACAAAATGTGGCCCTCAGTGAATCCCTTCCACAATCCAACCTGCTCACAGATTACTTTGTGGTTTTTATACAGGGGTCCTGGCTGATAATGGGAACTCACCTGTGGAGAAACAGCACCTGTAATCCAATGTGCTATCACTCCTTACCTATTAAAGCATGAAAACTGTGCATCACCTGTGCCCATTATCTGAAAATTACATCAACAAACAGTGATCCATTATGCTAACAATCAAATTATTATTTGTCCAAGAGCTATTGTTTAAAAAGTACAACATAGGCAATATTCATTAAATAAAGTTAGATTCTGAAACGCTTAGACGGAATTGATGGAGCATACGATCTTTGAAAGCCTGCACTGAATAAGTGTCTGTATTATGCACTGCCAAGTTTCCTGACACAATATCATACAACATGGCTGCACAGCTGAAGCACTGGCTAGCTGAAAATCATCCTCTAGAAGGGGCGAGACGTACCCAGTCTGCAGTACAGAAATTCACCGCTTCTGCAAAGTTGTAGCCCTGGTTGAATCCGCTATGATAGGCTCTCGGGAAAGTAACCACAAACTCACCAGCACATTGATTCGTTCGGAACACCTGAGAGTGAGAGCAATAGGGTAGTTAAAAATCTCCCAATCACAACCCAATGCTCTTGCTGGAAAGTGCGCACATGTGTACATCAGGTCAGGTCAGGAGCAGGCATGGCTATGATGCCCCCAACTTTCACTGTCTAGGCTCTTAAAGGCCACATACGCAAAGTGCCCGAGGGTACATTAAATCCTTGCAGGAAAAAGTACCTTTAGAATGGGCTGGGGGAGAACTGGAGATGTAAAAATAAACATGTACAGTACCATTGCAAGTTACTGAGTTAAACCACACCATGAATTATTAGGAAGATTTTCTCTGCACTCATTCAAATAAAACTTGAGGATTTCACTGCCATAAGTAATAAAAGTTTTAAACAATAAAACTACAGAATGCAAAAAGAAACTGAGTTTATTTACTGTTAAGAGCTGCTAATCCAGAATGCAGAGCTAGGCAGGCAACCCAGAACCCAGTATTACTAATTTCTTCCAGTGACAAACACCTTCTCAACAAATTACATGCAATCTCAACAGCTGAGCAACTAGGGCAGAGAGGATAGGAAGAACATACCGGGACGCCATGCTCCATCAGAATATTGGGATTCATGATGGTCACTAGCTGGTGCAGCAGATCTGGCTGAGAATGGAAGAGTTCTGGCGCCAACTTCCTCATTACAAGCTCGAGTTGTTCGGCAGCATACCCCGGCACCCCATACCAGGTCTTCGGCTCGCCCCTGTGTGAGGCAGTCATACAATACTCACTCACTTCTCCAGTTTCGCAGCATGGAGAAAATCTTACTTTTCAAAGGAAGCTTACACAGCCCTGGCAGAAGCCACAATGCCACTACAAACAAAAATTAAACTACAGCATTTAATTTTTTTAATTACTTTGTTTAAACAATTGGTCCAATAAGGAAGCGTGGTTACTACTGTATCAAGCATCAGATTACGTGGCATTTCAGACTTGTCAACTGATCAGAACAAACTTCTCCAAGTCTTTCTGTCCTCCTAGCAACCACCAGTGATGCATTCTGGTAGGAAAGGCAATATAAATTAAATGGTACAATTTTATAGGGGGTGCAAGAACAGAGAGCCCTGTGGGTGTACATATATATATCTTTGAAGGTGGCAGGACAAGTTGATCAGCTGTTAAAAAAGCATATGGGATCCTTGGCTTTATAAATAAAGGCATAGAGTACAAAAAGGAAGTTATGGTGAACCTTTATAAAACCCTGGTTAGATTTCAGCTGGAGTATTGTGTCCAATTCTGAGCACCACACTTTAGGAAGGATGTCAAGATCTTGGAGAGGGTACAGGGGAGATTTACCAGAATGGTACCAGGGATGAGGGACTTCAGTTTGTGGAAAGACTAGAGAAATTGGGGTTGTTCTCCATAGAGCAGAGATGGTTGAGGGGAGATTTAATATATGTGTTCAAAATTGACAGGTTTTGATAGAGTAAATAAGGAAAAACTGTTTTCATTGGCAGGAAGGTCAGTAACCAGAGGACACAGATTTAAGGCGATTGGCAAAAGAACCAGAGAGGAGATGAAGAAACATTTTTTGCACACTGAGTTATGGTGACCTAGAATGCATTGCCTGAAGTGGTGGAAGCAGATTAAATAGTAACTTTCAACAGGGAGTTGGACAAATATTTCAACGGGAGAAATTTTCAGGGCTATGGGTAAAAAGCAGGGAAGTGGGACAAATTAGATAGCTCTTTCAAAGAGCCGGCTCATAACAATGGGCCGAATGGCCTCTTTCTATGCTGCATTATTATATGATTCCATCATAGTCACATCCCTGTGATCCTTCTATGCTGCCCAATATACAATGGAATGACAATGGAGACGAAGGGTATCGAAAGAGGCCTTAATTAACTTTTCACGCTAACCCTGAGGTATGTTCGTTAAATTGACAGATGTTAATCCAGCTCCCTCACACTGAGCTCAGTCACGCCCTGGGTTAATGGCTGTATCTGTTCCTGATATTAATCCAGCTCCCTCACACTGTGAGCTCCCTCACACTGTGAGCTCAGTCACTCCCTGGGTTAATGGCTGTATGATGTTGGAATAGCAGGAAAAGGTCTGCTTTCAGATACAATGCTGTGGTCAGTGTGAAAGGGAAACCGTTCACTGTGGGTGAAAATGCACCAAGATTTTTTCCCTTACCCTCAACGGACAGAAAGATTGTTTTCCCTACTCTTGGCTGACAGAGTGCAGTAGCAACAGAGGATCCAGTTACATTTTTTCATAAAGATTTTGATCTAGGAAGTAATTGGGCAAGTGGCTCACCCATGACTTCTCAAAGTCTCTCACCACCAACACGACTGAAGTTCAGAGTGTAATGGAATTCTCACTGCTCACCTGGCTGGGTGCAGCCACAACAACACTCAAGAAGTTCAACCCATCCAGGACAAAGCAGTATCAGCGCCCCTGCCACTGCGCTCAGTATCCAACCCTCCATCACTAATGCACTGTGGCTGCTGTTTGCGATCTACAGCATGCATTGCAGCAACTCATCAAGGTTACTCCAACAGCAAATATAAACAGATCTCAGAAAAAAATTCTTACTCAAAGGAGGATGACCATTTCAAATAATATGTAAGTAAGGTAGTAGAACTAAAGATGCTAGAGGAATTGAAACTCTAGTTGAAAGGTCAGGTGAATTGAAATACGAGAGTGACGAGCTCCATCGACTGAATGTCTTTTTATCTTGGACTTGTTTTTACTTCCCTTCAAACTGATCATCCAGCAATCTTCTTGCAATCTTGCACCTCACGCTAATTTCTACAACCTGCACAGTTCACTGGAGAGAAACAATCTCCAAAACAAAAATAATGTGCAGAAATCGCACATTAAACGGATTCTATTTTCAATGAATGCCTCTAAAAAGCAACGTGGGATTATTCAAAGAATTTATTCCAAGCTGATACTACTGCATGGCTCAATAAATCGTGGATGTTAGTTTTTATTAAAATGACTGCATTTATTCTTAATAGATTAGGCATGAGTTGGCCTGGAAAAGTTGGCCTGGAAAAGACTATGTAGTCCACCTGGCGAATCCCAGTGAGGTTACAAACCAGTGCAGGTAGTTGATGGAGTAGCTCCAGTGGTCTTCGATGTGCCAGCAGAAGGAGGAGAAGCACATCCCCACGTAAAGCCAAGGAACCTTCATCCCAGAGATATCTGCATTGATGTGAGTCAATACGGACTGTTCCAAGATTGGCATGTTGTTCAAGTTCCAACCAGAACTGGCATATTCCTGAGAGGGAGAGTGAAAGCGTGCAGGCAGGGGGGGAGGGGAGAGAGAAGAGAGCGGGAGCGAGGGGAAGGAGAGAGGAGGAAGCGGCAGAGGGAGGGAGGGAGGGGCAGAGGGAGGAAGGGAGGGAGGGAGGGAGGGGCAGAGGGAGGGAGGAAGGGAGGGAAGGGCAGGGCGGAGGGGGGAGGGAAGGGCGGGGCGGAGGGAGGGAGGGAAGGTAGGGCGGGGCCGAGGGAGGGAGGGAAGGTAGGGCGGGGCGGAGGGAGGGAGGGGTGGGAAGGGCAGGGCAGAGGGAAGAAGGGCGGGGCGGAGGGGGGAGGGAAGGTAGGGCGGGGCGGAGGGAGGGAGGGGTGGGAAGGGCAGGGCGGAGGAAAGAAGGGCGGGGCAGGAGAGCGAGGCAGAGCGGGAGGGAGGGCAGAGAGGGGAAGGGGCCGGCAGTATGGGTAAGGGGGTGGGCAGAGAAGGGAAGAGAGGGAGAGAGGCATGGAGGCAGGGAGGGAGAGAGGGAGAGAGGGAGGGCGGAGAGAGAGAGAGAGAGAGAGAGAGGACCAGCAATGAGAAGGCAGCAAGCAAGAAAACAAGCAGACAGAATGAATAAAACGATGAGTGAGCATGAAAGGGACGAATCAGAGACAGACACACACACACACACACACACACACACACACACACACACACACAGTGAGACAGACAGACACATAGACAGACACACACACACACAGTGAGACAGACACACACGATCATACAGAGACAGTGAATAAAGAGAGGAGAGAAAAAAACAACCATTAGTGAAATTGCATTTCAATCCTTTTCCAACTGGCATGTGAATGAGTTTACAAACTAGGTTCTTGCCATACTCAATTGGCAGTATAAACATATCAGGACAAAAAGGCAAGTAGATAGAAATGTGGGAATAAAAGAGCTGTAAATAAAATAATTTCCCCCAAAATGATCAGCTTTGGCTCAGAGGGTGGCCACTGTTGCCTCTAAGGTGAGCAGCCGCGCACTGATCCCTGAGCTCCCGCGCAGTTCAATTGAAAGGCCATGCAGACAACTGGACAGCAGCTGGAGCGGGGAAGGGGCCCAATACACAATGGCCCTGGGAAAAAGCAGGACCTCAAAGGTAGTAATCTCTGGATTACTCCCGGTGCCACGAGCTAGTGAGTATAAAAGGAGGAGGATAGAGCTGTGGCTGAACAGATGCTGCAGGAGGGAGAGCATTAGATTCCTGGGATATTGGGACCGGTTCTGGGGGAGGTGGGACCTGTACAGGCCGGACAGGTTGCACCTCAACAGAGCCGGGACCAATGTCCTCGCGAGAGGTTTGCTGGTGCTGTTGGGAAGGGTTTAAACTAATTTGGCAGGGGATGGGAACCAGGATGTACCATTAGAAGGGAGAAACAAAGTGCACAAAGGATTGGGAGAGACAGATAGCACTAGAGTAAGAAATAGTAATAATGGGGTCAGACTAACAGAGAATACAAGGCGGCCTAAGAGAGGATTACAGTGCACGTGTATAAACACACAAAGCCTGGTAAAGAAGTTTGGTGAGCTGCACGCACAAATAGCCACATGGGAATATGATGTCATGGCGATAACGCAGATCTGGCTCAAAAAAGGACAGGATTGGGTATTAAACATTTCTGGATATAAGGTGTTCAAGAAAGATAGGGAAGGAAAGAAAGGAGGCAGTATTGGTTAAGGAGAATGTTACAGTGCTGGAGAGAGAGGATGTCCTGAAGGGGTCAAGGATAGAATCTATTTGGTTAGAGTTAAGAAATAATAGAGGTGCCATTACACTACTAGGTGTATTCTATAGACCACCAACTAGTGGGAAGGATATAGAGGAGCAAATTTGCAGAGAAATTACAGAGAGATGCAAGAACTATGGAGTAGTGATAATGGGGGACTTCAACTATCCTATTATAGACTGGGATAGTAATCGTGTAAAGGGCAGAGGGGGAATAATTTCTGAAGTGAGTTCAGGAGAACTTTCTTGATCAGTACGTTTCCAGCCCAACAAGGAAGGAGGCATTGCTGAATCTGGTTCTGGGGAATGAGGTGGGGCAAGTGGAGCAAGTGTCAGGAGAAGAACATTTAGGGAACAGTGATCATAGTATCATAAAGTTTAGATTAGCTTTGGAAAAGGACAGGGAGCAATCTAGAGTAAAAATACTTAATTGGAGGAAGGCCAATTTCAGTGGGTTGAGAACAGGTCTGGCCTGGGTAAATTGGAATCAAAGATTGGCAGCCAAAACTGTAACCGAACAATGGGCTGCCTTTAAAGAGGAGATGGTTCAGGTACAGTCGAGGTACATTCCCACGAGGGGGAAAGGTAGGCCAACCAGAGTCAGAGCTCCCTGGATGACGAAAGAGATAGAAAGTAAGATGAAGCAGAAAAAGAGTGCTTATGACAGATGTCAGGCTGAGAATGCAACTGAGAATCAGGTTGAATATAGAAAGTTCAGAGGGGAAGTGAAAAAGAAAATAAGAGGGGCAAAGAGTGTATGAGAATAGACTGGCAGCTAACATAAAAGGGAATCCAAAAGTCTTCTATAGGCATATAAATAATAAACGAGTAGTTAGAGGAGGGATGGGGCCGATTAGGGACCAAAAAGGAGACCTACGCATGGAGGCAGAGGGCATGGCTGAGGTACTAAGTGAGTACCTTGCATCTGTCTTCACCAAGGAAGAAGATTTGTTAAAGGCAAATGGTGTTTAACTAACTGGATTGAGTTTTTTGATGAGGTAACAGAGAGGGTTGATGAGGGCAATGTGGTTGATGTGGTGTACATGGACTTCCAAAAGGCGTTCGATAAAATGACACATAATTGGCTTGCCAGCAAAGTTGAGGCCCATGGAATAAAAGGGACAGTGGCAGCATGGGTACGAAATTGGCTAAGTGACAAGAAAGAGAGTCGTGGTGAACGGTTATTTTTCGGACCGGAGGAAGGTATACAGTGGTGTTCCCCAGGGGTCGGTACTAGGACCACTGCTTTTCTTGATATATATTAATGATTTGGACTTGGGTGTACAGGGCACAATTTCAAAATTTGCAGATGACACAAAACTTGGGGGTGCATGAACAGAGAGACCTGGGGGTATATGTGGACAAATCATTGACGGTGACAGGGCAGTTTGAGAAAGCGGATAAAAAAGCAGACGGGATCCTAGGCTTCACAAGTAGAGCAATAGAGTACAAAAGCAAGGAAGTTATGATAAACCTTTATAAAACAATGATTTGGCCTCAATTGGAGTATTGTGTCCAATTCTGGGCACTGCGCTTTATTTAGGAAGGTTGTGAAGGCCTTAGAGAGGGTGCAGAAAATATTTACTAGAATGGTTCCAGGGATGAGGAACTTCAGTTATGTGGATAGACTACAGAAGCTGGGGTTGTTCTCCTTGGAGTAGAGAAGGTTGAGAGGAGATTTGATAGAGGTGTTCAAAATCATGATGGGTCTAGACAGAATAGATAGAGAGAAACTGTTCCCGTTGGCACAGGGTTCGAGAACCAGAGGACCCAGATTTAAGGTGATTGGCAAAATAACCAAAGGCGACATGAGGAAAAGCTTTTTTACGCAGTGAGTGGTTAGGATCTGGAATTCACTGCCTGAAAGGGTGGTGAAGGCAGACGCAATCGTGGCTTTCAAAAGGGAATTGGGTAAGTACCTGAAGGAAAAAATGTTGCAGTGCTACAGGGAAAGGGTGTGGGACTAGCTGAAGTGCTTTTGCAGAAAGCTGGCAAGGGCTCGACGGGCTGAATGGCCTCCTTCTGTGCTGTAACCATTCTATGATTCTACATCAGCCACCACCAATAGAACAAATCATCCTGTGTTTGCCTCCAGTTCAGAAGTATTTCTTGGCTGTGAAGTACTTTAGAACACCCTGAGGATCTGAAAGATACTATGTGAATGCAAGTTCTGTCTTGGTTACACATTTCTCTGCACTGAATGGCATCTGCCACCTATCTGCCCACTCCGCTAACCTATCTATATCCTGCACTTTCCTAGATGCCTCACAATTAGTCATACCCCCTAATTTGGTCACAGCAAACGTTGGTATAATTTCTCTTGTGCCTGTGTCCCATTATTTATCTAAATGGAGGAGAAGTCACAGCACAGATCCATGCAGCTCTGTTACCATGTGCCTTAATTCTTTTAACCAGCCCGTTATGTGGCACCTTAACTCGTGCCTTCTGAAAGCCCCTGCATAAAACATCGACCACATTCCCTTTATCTTCTCCCACAGATTCCCTTAATAATAAGTATCCCTTCCATTCACACTCAAACACAGCGTGGCCCTTTTCATCTCCAAGTGGTCATGCCTGCTCATAGACATTACTTTTACTTTCTTGTTCTGGATTTATACAATACTCCAACTTATAAAAGCGCTGAAGTTTAACACTAACCCTAACTTAGACAACCAACAGCCTGCCTGCAACCCCGAACCTAACTCAGCATTTGTCTTGAGCTCAGTTTGAAGTGCTACCTCCCAATTAAGGTAATAGAGCTGTTGTGACCGGCCTGTAATTTGTATCACTGCAATAGCTTAGGACACAAGACCGACAAGTCATTTTTAAACCAGAAATGTGGAGAATACTTTGAACAGGAAGCACTTCCCCAAACGGCCCATCCTACTTTAGAATCTAGTCTACAGGAAAGCTGTTCCTAAATCATGGAAGGTTCTTCCGATTAAGTGAATAATGTCACAGAAGCTGCCTTTTTGATCCTGCGTGACTTTGTACTGCAGCATGATACAATTTTCATTCTGATGGTCATCTTCTGAAATCAGGAAAAGTGAAACTCAACTCCGTTTCTATGAAGTGTGACATCACCAGAAAGCAGGTAAGTGATTGGTTGGTGAGTATTTCTTTCTTTTTAAGCTTAAACTCTGTGGTTTATAGTTTCTAAGGTGTGATATTCATCATCTAGAATCGGGGCAGACGGTATTTAAAAATAATATTAATGAATTTAATTAATTACATAGAATGGGAGAGCAGGTGATGTGTTACTGCTGCAATATGTGGGAGCTGGTGGACACCATTGATGTTCACAGTGATCACATTTGCAGTAAGCGTTGGCTGCTCGAGGAATTCTGGCTCCGTGTTGATGAGCTGGAGTCCGAGCTTCAAACACTGAGGCACATCCGGGAGGGGGGGAATTTACCTGGACTCTGTGTTTCAGGAGGTAGTCACACCAACTAGATTAATTAATTCAGATGTAGTCCGGGTTCTTTGCAGCCGAGAGCGAGAGACCCGAAGGCTGTGTTGCCTGCCCGGTGCCAGGGTTAAGGACATCTCCTCTGGGCTGGAGAGAAACTTGGAGTGGGAGGGGGAGGATCCAGTTGTCGTGGTCCATGTTGGTACCAACGACATAGCTAGGACAAGGAAAGAGGTTCTGCCGAGGGAGTTTGAGCAGCTAGGGGCCAAATTAAAAAGCAGAACCACAAGGGTAATAATCTCTGGATTACTACCTGAGCCACGTGCAAATTTGGCTAGGGAAAATAAAATTAGAGAGTTAAATGCGTGGCTCAAAGACTGGTGTGGGAGAAATGCGTTTTGCTTCTTGGGACACTGGCATCAGTACTGGGACAGGAGAGAGCTGTTCCGTTGGGACGGACTTCACTTGGCCAGTGCTGGGACTAGAATCCTGACGAATCGAATAACTAGGGCTGTAGAGAGGGCTTTAAACTAATTAGTGGAGGGGAGGTTTTAAGAGAGCGAAAAATAAAAATGACAGCGGAGAAGGCAATAGAGCAAGGTAGCAGTGGGGGAATTAAAAACCAGAGCGTGTCAGGAAGCGACAGAATGTTTATACAATACGATAAAGGTAAAGTCGTAAAAAGGGTAAAAGCAGGAATAAATTGTCAGAAAACATATTTGAAAGTTCTTTATCTGAATGCACGCAGCATTCGTAACAAAATAGACGAGTTGACAGTACAAATAACTACACATGGGTATGATCTGGTGGCCATTACGGAAACATGGCTGCAAGATGATCATGACTGGGAACTAAACATACAAGGGTATTTGACAATTAGGAAGGACAGACAGGAAGGAAGGGGAGGTGGGGTTGCTACGTTAATCAAGGATGGAATCACTGCAATAGTCAGAAATGATATTGGGTCAAAGGATCAGGATAGTGAAACAGTTTGGGTGGAGATAAGGAATAATAAGGGGAAAAAATCACTAGTGGGCGTAGTCTATAGGCCTCCTAACAGTTGCAACTCTGTCGGTCGGAGTGTAAATCAGGAAATAGTTGGGGCTTGTAATAAGGGAACAGCTATAATCATGGGGGATTTTAACTTTCATATTGACTGGACTAATCAAAGGAAGAGTTCACAGAGTGTATTAGGGACGGGTTCCTTGAGCAGTATGTAACTGAACCAACCAGGGGGCAGGCAATCTTAGATCTGGTCCTGTGTAATGAGACAGGATTAATAAAAAATGTTCTAGTAAAGGATCCCCTTGGAATGAGTGACCATAATATGGTTGAATTCCAAATTCAGTTGGAGGGTGAGAGAGTTGGATCCCAAACCAGCGTACTGAGCTTAAATAAAGGAGACTATGAAGTTATGAGAGTAGAATTGACGAAAGTGGACTGGGAAAACAGATTAAAGTGTAAGACGGTACAAGAGCAGTGGTCTACATTCAAGGAGATATTTCACATGTTTCAAGAGAAATATATTCCACTGAGGAAAAAGGGGAGTAAAAGAAAAGACAGCCATCCGTGGCTTAGTAAAGTAATAAAGGATAGTATCCGACTGAAAACAAGGGCATATAAAGTCGCCAAATCTAGTGGGAGGATAGAAGATTGGGAAGCATTTAAAAGCCAGCAAACAATAACTAAAAGATTAATTAAGAAAGGGAAGATAGATTATGAAAGTTAACTAGCAAAAAATATAAAAACAGATAGCAAGAGTTTCTACAGCTATATCAAAAGAAAAAGGGTGGCTAAAGTGAACGTTGGTCCCTTAGAGGATGAGACCAGGAAACTAGTGGTGGGGAACATGGAGATGGCAAAGACGCTGAACAAATATTTTGTATCAGTCTTTACAGTAGAGGACACTAAAAATATCCCAACACTGGACAAACAGGGGGCAATGGGGGGGGGGAGGAGCTAAACACGATTAAAATCACTAAGGAGATGGTACTCGGTAAAATAATGGGACTTAAGGCGGATAAATCCCCCGGACCTGATGGCCTACATCCTAGGATCTTGAGAGAAGTGGCGGTAGGGATTGTGGATGTATTGGTGATTATTTTCCAAAACTCCCTGGACTCAGGAAAGGTCCCGGCAGATTGGAAAACTGCTAATGTTAGTTTATTTAAGAAGGGAAGTCGACAAAAAGCTGGAAACTATAGACCAGTTAGCCTAACATCTGTGGTTGGCAAAATGTTGGAGTCCATTATTAAGGAAACTGTAACAGAGCATTTGGATAAACATAATTTAATAGGACAGAGTCAGCATGGTTTTATGAAGGGGAAGTCATGTTTGACAAATTTGCTCGAATTCTTTGAGGACGTAACATACAGGGTGGATAAAGGGGAACCAGTGGATGTAGTGTATTTGGACTTCCAAAAGGCATTTGACAAGGTTCCACACAAAAGATTACTGATCAAGATAAAAAATCATGGGATTGGGGGTAATATACTGGCATGGGTGGAAGATTGGCTATCTAACAGAAAACAAAGAGTTGGGATAAATGGTTCGTTCTCGGGCTGGCAATCAGTAACTAGTGGTGTTCCGCAGGGGTCAGTGCTGGGACCCCAACTCTTTACAATCTATATTAACGATTTGGAGGAAGGGACCAAGTGCAACATATCTAAGTTTGCCGATGATACAAAGATGGGAGGGAAAGCAGTGAGTGAGGAGGACATAAAAAACCTGCAAAAGGACATAGATAGGCTAAGTGAGTGGGCAGAAATTTGGCAGATGGAATATAATATTGGAAAGTATGAGGTTATGCACTTTGGCAGAAAAAAATCTAAGAGCAAGTTATTATCTAAATGGAGAGAAACTGCAAAGTGCTACAGTACAAAGGGATCTGGGGGTCCTGGTGCATGAAACACAGAAGGTTAGTATGCAGGTACAGCAGGTGATCAGGAAGGCCAATGGAATCTTGGCTTTTATTGCAAGGGGGATGGAGTATAAAAACAGGGAAGTCTTGCTGCAGTTATACAGGGTATTGGTGAGGCCACACCTGGAATACTGCGTGCAGTTTTGGTTTCCATATTTAAGAAAAGATATACTTGCTCTCGAGGCAGTTCAGAGAAGGTTCACTCAGTTGATTCCAGAGATGAGGGGGTTGACGTATGAGGAAAGGTTGAGTAGGTTGGGCCTCTACTCATTGGAGTTCAGAAGAATGAGAGGCGATCTTATCGAAACATATAAGATTGTGAGGGTGCTTGATCGGGTGGATGCGGTGAGGATGTTTCCACTGATTGGTGAGACTAGAACTAGGGGGCATAATCTTAGAATAAGGGGCTGCCCTTTCAAAACTGAGATGAGGAGAAACTTCTTCACTCAGAGGGTAGGAAATCTATGGAATTTGCTACCCCAGAGAGCTGTGGAAGCTGCAACATTAAATAAATTTAAAACGGAGATAGACAGTTTCCTAGCAGATAAGGGAATTAGGGGTTACGGGGAGCGGGCAGGGAAGTGGATGTGAGTCTAGATTCGGATCAGCTATGATCCTATTGAATGGCGGAGCAGGCCCGAGGGGCCGTATGGCCTACTCCTGCTCCTACTTCTTATGTTCTTATGTTAAGTGACTGAAGGCCCTGTCAGTGGGAAGGCAATGTTATAGGAAGAATGAGAACAAAGTTCCTGCAGGATTCATTACTTCAAAAAACAAATCACAACAGTACCACTTATTCTCAGCAGTGATGGACCAACTTGTGGAACTGGAACATTCCGGATCACCTTTAGGCCTCCTGAAAATCCATCTAAATATTTTATACAGTAGAAATCTGCCTGCACAAGCTGGAGTTAAAGGAATGCTGCTGCCATTAACAGGTTTTTAAGTGCACATTTAATATCTGCATCAGCCTGTTTCACTGCGACAGTTGGTCATTTGGCAGAATCTGCCATAGCGACTACAGTTTAGAACATCGGTAATGTCTTTACAATCATTAATAAAATGGTAAACTTAAGAAACAAATATGGTTTCAGACAACCAGGTGTATCACATCGTCCCTTTTTGGTAAAGGGGGCAAGGTGGAGACAGAGAAAGAGCACAATAAACCCTTACCTCCTCTTCAGGCATCAGCCTTCTTTTAGTTTCTTTGACTGGGAATCCACTGCCAAATTCCTTTGAGGTAATGTCAGCACCATACTCCACAATAACATCCTCCTCAATGCTACTTACAAGTCGCCAAAACTCCTTCTCTACTAACTCCGTTGGAACCATCTGCGAGAGAGAGAGCGTGAGACCTGAGTGACGGAACAAAGGTGATACAAGTCCAGGTTCTTGGGCAGGGGGGGGGCAGGGGGGGGTGACGGGCAGGGTGTACGGGGGGGGGGGGAGGGGGGAGTGACGGGCAGGGTGTACGGGGGGGGGTGACGGGCAGGGTGTACGGGGGGGGTGACGGGCAGGGTGTACGGGGGGGGGGAAGTGACGGGCAGGGTGACGGGCAGGGTGTACGGGGGGGGGGTGGTGACGGGCAGGGTGTACGGGGGGGGGAGTGACGGGCAGAGTGTACGGGGGGGGTGACGGGCAGGGTGTACGGGGGGGGTGACGGGCAGGGTGTACGGGGGGTGACGGGCAAGGTGTATGGGGGGGGTGACGGGCAGGGTGTACGGGGGGGGGTGACGGGCAGGGTGTACGGGGGGGTGACGGGCAGGGTGTACGGGGGGTGACGGGCAGGGTGTACGGGGGGTGACGGGCAGGGTGTACGGGGGGGGTGACGGGCAGGGTGTACGGGGGGGTGACGGGCAGGGTGTACGGGGGGGGGGGGGGGAGTGACGGGCAGGGTGTACGGGGGGGGGGTGACGGGCAGGGTGTACGGGGGGGTGACGGGCAGGGTGTACGGGGGGTGACGGGCAGGGTGTACGGGGGGGGTGACGGGCAGGGTGTACGGGGGGGGTGACGGGCAGGGTGTACGGGGGGGTGACGGGCAGGGTGTACGGGGGGGTGACGGGCAGGGTGTACGGGGGGGGGTGACGGGCAGGGTGTACGGGGGGCGGGGGGGAGTGACGGGCAGGGTGTACGGGAGGGGTGACGGGCAGGGTGTACGGGGGGGGGTGACGGGCAGGGTGTACGGGGGGGGTGACGGGCAGGGTGTACGGGAGGGGTGACGGGCAGGGTGTAGGGGGGGGTGACGGGCAGGGTGTACGGGGGGGGGTGACGGGCAGGGTGTACGGGGGGCGGGGGGGAGTGACGGGCAGGGTGTACGGGAGGGGTGACGGGCAGGGTGTACGGGGGGGGTGACGGGCAGGGTGTACGGGGGGGGTGACGGGCAGGGTGTACGGGAGGGGTGACGGGCAGGGTGTACGGGGGGGTGACGGGCAGGGTGTACGGGGGGGTGACGGGCAGGGTGTACGGGGGGGTGACGGGCAGAGTGTACGGGGGGGTGACGGGCAGGGTGTACGGGGGGGTGACGGGCAGGGTGTACGGGGGGGTGACGGGCAGGGTGTACGGGGGGGGGGTGACGGGCAGGGTGTACGGGGGGTGGTGACGGGCAGGGTGTACGGGGGGTGACGGGCAGGGTGTACGGGGGGGTGACGGGCAGGGTGTACGGGGGGGTGACGGGCAGGGTGTACGGGGGGGGTGACGGGCAGGGTGTACGGGGGGGTGACGGGCAGGGTGTACGGGGGGGTGACGGGCAGGGTGTACGGGGGGGTGACGGGCAGAGTGTACGGGGGGTGACGGGCAGAGTGTACAGAGACAACTGAGAGAGCAATGACTGGGGCAAATTAACCAGCTGAAGGCAAAATTTTGATAAGTTAACGACAGGACAATTAAGATAATTAAGAGCCCCACGTTACAATTATTTTGGTAAGTTGGGTTTGATCATCTGCGAAACTGTCTTTCTTTAGCATTACTCAAACAATAAGTTATAAAATATCCCAACTTCATCCTGGGTCACTCAAATCAGATACTTTTGATTCAATACCGATTCCCTTGCATGTCAATTCTGGCCTTGCTTTATTTCGTAAAGCCACTGCGAGAGGCACACATCAATTCTACAAACATAGAACATGGCATCAATAAGATCAACCCCAAATCCACACCCCGTAACACAGCAGCTACTGAGTGCCTTCAGTTTCTGACAGACCCTCGCATTCTGCTCCTTCACCTGCTGCTTCTCCCACTCACTGACAGGACCTGAACCAGGTCACATGAATGGAGCTCCATCAGTTCAGCAATATCACAGGAACATGGGTGACACACATTCCAGCTCATGTTATTCTCTACAGTACATGCAGCCACAGGTCATAAGGGCACGTATTCAACTTTTGAATTTGTTTTGCAATTGTGGAAGGCAACAATGACAGGCTGCCGCACTAAATCACAATCTGAACTCATGGTGATGACAGCCATTTATTTCACTGAGACAGCACATCCTGGAGAAATCAAAAAAGCATTTGACAAATACAATGAACAGATCATCACTGCCAGCTATTACTGCTAACTTCTCTCAGCAGTGGGCAGAACACAAGGAAATTCAGTGTGTTTGGCTGCATAAAGGCAACACGCACAATTAACACCTTCCCATCACGTTTGAATCATTCTGCTCAGAGCTACAAAGTGCAGTGTGCTCAATCCCAACCAGCAAATCGAAGAAACACAATTCTTCTAACAGGCTGTGCTATCACCGGTCACAGCACTCGTAGCCCAAACACGTGATGAGATCAGTATTGGCTACTTTTCCTATCAGTTTTTATTCGATTACAGCTGACGCTTAACTCAGTCACTACTTTCTAGTAAGTTAAATTTCAACATCGCCTCCTTTCCTACCCCCACCTCCTCTGGCCCCACGTATCCCCAACCCCCTTCCCTCCATGCAAAGCAGGACACTGGAGAAACTGCATTTTCTGAGTCATTTTGCTTTGTGATAGTCACTCGTCCAATACCCGGGCCTCTTCTCAATGGCTAAGGACTGCCACAAAACATCGTAAATTTGCATTTAAAATTTGCAAAATAAAAGAAAATGCAACCCGATACCCACCTACCCTGCCCTGCTGCCCGCCCACCCTTGCCCAAACCCCCAATGACCAACCGTCCACACACCAGGCATTTCTTCTCCCTTCACCATGACACTCTCCATTTCTGTGGAAGTGCTCCATTTAGTGGCACAAAGGAGACTGAAACAATACACCATAAGAGTATAATTGCACAATACTGCCGATGCTGGAAATCTGAAACAACAGAAAATGCTGGAAATACTCAGCAGGCGAGGCAGCATCCGTGGAGAGAGAAACAGAGTTAACGTTTCAGGTCTGGGACCCTTCATAAGAACTGGAAAAAGCTGGAGATGTAACAGATATTAAGCAGGTGCAGAGACGGGGGGGGGGGGTTTAGGAGGGGAGGAAGAAATAGAAAGAACATCCTGTACTTTTGTAAGAGGCAGGAAAGATAAAATGTTGCAAATGGGAGTGGCAAAAATCATACTGCATGAAAAATGGGGGCAGGGATAATTATCTGAAATTGTTGAACTCAATGTTGAGTCCGGCAGTCTGCAAAGTGCCCAATCGAAAGATGAGGTGCTGTTCCTCGAGCTTACGTTCAGCTTCATTGGAACAATGCAATAGGCCGAGGACAGAGAGATCAGAGTGGGTGTGAAGCGGTGAATTAAAGTGGCAGGCGACCGGAAGCTCAGGGTCACCCGTACGGACTGAACGGAGGTGTTCCGTAAAGCGGTCGCCCAATCTGCGTTTGGTCTCCCCAATGTAGAGGAGACCGCATCGTGAGCAGCGAATACAGTATATTAAATTGCAAGAAGTACAAGTAAATCGCTGTTTCACCTGGAAGGGGTGTTTGGGGCCCTGGACAGTGGGAAGGGAGGAGGTAAAAGGGCATGTGTTGCATCTCCTGCGCTTGCACGGGAAGGTGCCAGGTGAAGGAGCAGGGCTGCTGGGGATGATTGAGGAGTGGACCAAGGTGTCGCGGAGGGAGCGGTCCCTTCGGAATGCTGAAAGGGGAGGTGAGGGGAAGATGTGTTTGGTGGTGGGATCACGTTGGAGGTGGCGGAAATGGCGGAGGATGATCCGTTGAATGTGGAGGCTGGTGGGGTGAAAGGTGAGGACAAGGGGAACCCTATCGTGGTTCTGGGAGGGAGAGGCGGGGTGAGAGCAGAAGTGCAGGAAATAGAACGGACACGGTCAAGGGCCGTGTCAACCACGATGGAGGGGAATCCTCGGTTGAGGAAAAAGGAAGACATGTCAGAAGCACTAGTATGGAAGGTAGCATCGTTAGAACAGACGCGGCGGAGACGGAGAAACTGGGAGAAAGGAATAGAGTCCTTACAGGAAGCGGGGTGGGAGGAAGTGTAGTCCAGGCAGCTGTGGGAGTCGGTGGGCTTGTAGTGGATGTTTGTTGAAAGCCGAACGCCAGAAATGGAGACGAAGAAGTCAAGGAAGGGAAGGGAAGAGTCGGAGATGGACCATGTGAAGTAACTGCAGTGAGTCTCCACAATTCTGCATGTGGCTCACTGATTCTGAGTTTGTTGTTAATTGAAGATCTGTTTTACTGATCACCATTTCAATTTCTCTTCAACATGAAGGAACAGCGATATATTTCGAAATCAGGATGGTGTATAACTTGGAGGGGAACTTGGAGGTGGCGGTGTTCCCATGCGCCTGCTGCCCTTGTCCTTCTAGGTGGTGGAGGTCACGGGTTTGGGAGGCGCTGTCGAAGAAGCCTTGGCGAGTTGCTGCAGTGCATCTTGTAGATCGTGCACAGTGCAGCCACGGTGCACCAGTGGTGGTGGGAGTGAATGTTTAAGGTGGTGGATGGGGGTGCCAATCAAGTGGGCTGCTTTGTCCTGGATGGTGTCGAGCTTCTGGAGTGTTGTTGGAGCTGCACTCATCCAGGCAAGTGGAGAGTATTCCATCACGCTCCTCACTTGTGCCTTGTAGACGGTGGAAAGGCTTTGGGGAGTCAGGAGGTGAGACACTCGCCGCAGAACACCCAGCCTCTGACCTGCTCTTGTTGCCACTGTATTTATGTGGCTGGTCCAGTTACGATTCTGGTCAATGGTGACCCCCAAGAAGTTGATGGTGAATCCTAAACTGCTCCCAATCCTCAGGTTTGCTGCTTTTTCTGGCCAAATTATATGTCCTCTCCTTGGATCTTATGCTATCCCTAATTCCCTTGTTAGCCACGGTTGAGTCACCTTTTTTGTTTTATTTTTATGCCAAACAGGGATGAACAAATTCTGCAGTTCATCCATGCGATCTTTAAATGTTTGCCATTGCCTATCCACCGTCAACCCTTTAAGGAACGTTCCCCAATCCATCCTAGCCAACTCGTGTCTCATACCGTCGTAGTTTCCTCTTTTTAAATTCAGGACCCGGGTCTCTGAGTCAACTACTTCACTCTCCATCTTAATGAAGAATTCTATCATATTATGATCGCTCCGCCCCAAGGGGCCTCGCACAACAAGATTGCAAATTAATCCTTTCTCATTACATAATACCCAGTCTAAGATGGCCTGATCTCCAGTTGCTTCCTCGACATATTGGTCCAGGAAACCATCCTGTATACACTCTAGGAATTCCTCCTCCACAGTATTATTACTAATTTGGTTAGCCCAATCTATATGTAGATTAAAGTCACCCATGATAACTGCTGTGCCCCAATTGCACGCGTCTCTAATTTCCCGTTTAATGCCATCCCCAACCACAGCATTACTGTCTGGGGGTCTGAAAACAACTCCCACTAACGCTTTCTGCCCCTTGGTATTTCTCAGCTCTGCCCATACAGATTCCACATCATCAGAGCTAATATCCTTCCTTACTATTGTGTTAATCTCCTCTTTAACCAGCAATGCTACCCCGCCTCCTTTTCCTTTTTTCCTGTCCTTCCTGAATATTGAATACCCCTGGATGTTGAATTCCCAGTCTTGGTCACCCTGGAGCCATGTCTCCGTAATCCCAATTATATCATATCCATTTACATCTATTTGCGCAGCTAATTCATCCACCTTATTACAAATGCTCCTCGCATTAAGACACAAAGCCTTCAGGCTTGATTTTTTAACACTTAGTCCTTTTAGAATTATTATTTACTGTGGCCCTGTTTGATTTACACCCTTGATTTCTCTGCCTTCCACTTTTGCTTTTCTCCTTCCTGTCTTTTGTTTCTATCCTTGCTTGCCTTTCCACTGTCTCCATGCACAGGTTCCCAACCCCCTGCCATTTTAGTTTAAACCCTCCCCAACAGCACTAGAAAACTCTCCCCCTAGGACAGCGGTCCCGGTCCTGCCCAGGTGCAAACTGTCCAGTTTGTACTGGTCCCACCTCCCCTAGAACCAGTTCCAATGTCCCAGGAATTTGAATCCCTCCCCCTTGCACCATTCCTCTAGCCACGTATTCATCTGAAATACCCTTCTATTTCTACTCTGACTAGCACGTGGCACTGGTAGCAATCCTGACATTACTACCTTTGAGGTCCTATTTTTTAATTTACCTCCTAACTCCCTATATTCAGCTTTTAGGATCCCATCCCGTTTTTTCTTATATCGTTGGTACCTATATGCACCACGACAACTGGCTATTCACCCTCCCCCTCCAGAATGCCCTGCAGCCGCTCCAAGACATCCTTGACCCTTGCACCAGGGAGGCAACATGCCATCCTGGAGTTTCGTTTGCGGCCGCAAAAGCGCCTATCTATTCCCCTTACAATAGAATCCCCCATTACTATAGCTCACCTGCTCTTTTTTCCTTCCGTCCTGTGCAGCAGGACCACCCATGGTGCCAGGAAGTTGGCTGCTGCTGCCTTCCCCCGATAAGCCATCTCCCTCAACAATATCCAAAGTGGTATATCTGGTTGAAAGGGGGATGGCCACAGGGGACCCCTGCATTACCTGCCTGCGCCTACTACTCTGCCTGGTGGTCACCCATTCCCTTCTTGTCTGTGCAGCCTTTACCTGCGGTGTGACCAACTCCCTAAATGTGCTATCCACGATGTCCTCAGCATCGACAGGTTGACTGAGTGGGCAAGAACACAGCAAATGGAATACAATGTGGGGAAGTGTGAAGCTATCCACTTTGGTAGGATAAACAAAAAAGCAGAATATTTTTTGAATGTTTGCATTCAGAGGGACCTGGGTGTCCTTGCATATGAATCACAGAAAGTTAACATGCAGGTACAGCAAGCAATTAAGAAAGCAAATGGTATGTGACGTAATAAAACTCACTACGCACTTGGTTTGAGCATAAAGCAAGGCTTTAATCAACTTGTTTCAGAACATGGAGGTCTAGTTGTACGTCGCTAGTTCCTTGTCTTACAAAATGTCCCTGGAAAGCTGGGGCCCACGCCCGAGTATTTATACTAATTGGACGGCGCCACCAGCTGGCCGTCCAGCGTTATTTCACGAGTAGTTTCTTGATGAATGATGAGATTTATAACATTATGTTAGCTTTTGTTACAAAGGGATTAGAGTACAAGAGTAAAGAACTCTGAGTACAGTTATACAGGGCATTGGTGAGGCCACACCTAGAGTACTGTGTACAGTTCTGGTCTCCTTACCGAAGGAAAGACATACTTGCCTTAGAGGGAGAGCAACAAACGTTTACTAGACTGGTTCCTGGGATGAGGGGATTGCCCTTTGAGGAAAGATTGAGTAGACCAGGCCTATATTCTCTAGAGTTTAGAAGAATGAGAGGTGATCTAATTCTTAAGGGGCTTGACAGGGTTAATGCTGAAAAAATGTTTCCCCTAGCTGGGGAGTCTAGGACACGGGGCCACAATCTCAGAATAAGGGGTCGGCCATTTAGGACTAAGATGAGGAGAAATTTCTTCACTCAAAAGGGTTGTGAATCTTTGGAATTCTATACCCCAGAGATCTGTGACTGCTCAGTCGTTGAGTATATTCAAGACAGAGATTGATAATTTTTTGGGAACTACGGTAATTAAGGGATATGGGGATCGTGCAGGAAGGTGGAGTTGAGGTAGAAGATCAGCCATGATCTTGTTGAATGGCGGAGCAGGCTCGAAGGGCCAAAATGGCCTACTCCTGCTCCTATTTCTTATGTTCTTTATGTTCTTATGAATGTCAAGGGCGGTGGTTAGACACTCGCTTATATAGTCATTGCCTGGCACTTCAGTGGCGCGAATGTTACTTGCTGTACTGTTCCACAGGAAATCCCACATCGTCATAATATTTGGGAGACATCCAGAGAAATGCATTATCCCTGGGAGGTAAGGGAGGAGAGAATACAAATGACTAATTCAGGAGGCTATTTACCCCAAGCTACTACTCAAACTTCCCAGTGGCACTGGTCCTGAAGGTGCTCATCTGCTTGTGCTCTCAGAAAGGATCACAAGGAAATGCAGATAAAATATTATTTTACTCAGGTGCACCTTACTGCAACAAGGACCTTTTGTTTGTATATTGAAAAAAAAAATCTTATTTCTGACCCCCATGTGCCGGGATGCACCATACGTGCAAGGATAAATAGGTCATAATCGTCTGATCCTGATAAGCTTGTACAGTCTGCAACTTGTTATAAGATTCTGGCCTACATTAATAACACACAACCCTGCACTGATCAAAATGATTCTACACGTGCTGCAGTGAAGCATCAACAAACATACTTACATGGACTGGCATATTGAAGTAATCTGACTTGAAGTTATCCGCCATCTCACCAAAGCTCTGGAGCGTGTACTCCCTGACTGCCTGCTCAAAGCCAAATGCCTCAGGGGGCTTACTGCATGCCTGTGTGTGCAGAGGAGAGAAAAAAAACAAGGTTCAAGCAAAGGTTGCAAGACAATTCAAGCGCATGTCCATGTCCAACGCTAAAGTCCATTTCCATGGGCAAGTGTTTGCTCCTTATAAACTAAAATGTTACCTTATGAAAAGTATCTGGCCACAAGGTGACTTTTCCCCAACAAGGTACAAATTGGCAGAGTATCAGTATACACTTCTGATCTCTCCAACTGATGGAAAAGACCATCAGAAGCCTATGAATTATGGAGTAATTTTAGACAGATGCATAAGCACAAATAACCGATTTAGCTCAATTACAAGACGTCACTTAATTCTCGTTCAAAACAATACAATTCTTATAGTCCTTCTCTTCGGTAACTTTGGCAAGTTGGAACCACAAATCCAAGATGGAAAGCGATTTACACGAGAAATGAACTCCACGGAGTCCTTCGTCTGTCTTAGTCCATATGAGACGGGAACTAAAGTACTAGACCATCCACTAGTCTATACACCTCCTTCCCTTTTAACATCAAGCCAAGCGATAAAAGGTACATTTACAATTAATCAAAACTATCAATCAAGGAAAATTTCAAAAGGCACAAAAACTCCTCAAAATTCTCACAACCAATTCACACACCTTCAAGACAAAGCACAACTGCACTGGTGTCACCGCAGAATACCAAGCCTCTGACCTGCTCTTGTAGCCACAGTACTTATGTGGCTGGTCCAGTTAAGTTTCTGGTCAATGGTGACCCCCAGGATGTTGATGGTGGGGGATTCGGTGATGGTAATGTCGTTGAATGTCATGGGGAGGTGGTTAGACTCTCGCTTGTTGGAGATAGTCATTGCCTGGCACTTCTGTGGCGCGAGTGTTACCTGCCACTTATCAGACCAAGCCTGAACGTTACCCAGGTCTTCTTGCATGCGGGCATGGACTGCTTCATTATCTGAGGAGTTGTGAATGGCGCTGAACACTGTGCAATCATCAGCGAACATCCCCATTTCTGACCTTATTTTGGAGGGAAGGTCATTGATGAAGCAGCTGAAGATGGTTGGGCCTAGGACACTGCCCTGAGGAACTCCTGCAGCGATGTCCTGGGGCTGTGATGATTGACCTTCAATCACCACAACCATCTTCCTTTGTGCTAGGTGACATAAATCGTGCCATTCATGTAGAAAGGACTTATGAAATATACTGGGCGGCCTGCTGGTGGCGCTGTCCAGGGAGAGTATAAATACTCGGGCACGGGCCCAGCTTGCTCAGGGACATTTTGTAAACAGGAACTAGTGAAGGATAACTAGACTTCCATGTTGTGAAACAGTCGATTAAAGCCTTGTTTAATACTCTGACCAAGTGCCTAGTAGTTTTCTTACGTCAATTTAATCGACTGTTTGCTGCTCTACGCTCTGAGTGGTTTTGGGAACAGACGGCTACGACTCAAACGGTAGAAGGGAACCAGAGCTAGTAATCAATCCATCATGGAGAAACTACTCCAACCCGCCCGTCTAGACCTGGACCCTAATTCACCTACAACGGCTAAGGTATGGAAACACTGGTATCGTACCTTCAGCAACTTCCTCAGGGTGTGTGGTGAGAATGTTCCTGATAAGTTAGAGATACTTGCCAATTATGTATCCCCTCATGTGTTTGACTATATCGAAGACTGTGTAGACTATGGCTCCGCTATCCAAATACTACAGCAACTATATGTTAAGGCCCCAAACTAAATTTTTGCTCGGCATCTACTGGCCACAACTCAACAACAACCCGGGGTATCACTTGACGAATTCCTTCAAAAGCTTCGCAGGCTCAGCAAGGATTGTAATCTCAAAGCTGTCTCAGCTGAGCAGTACCAGGGAGTTAATTCATGATTCCTTTATTAACGGAATTGCGTAACCTTTCATACGCCAGCGTCTGTTGGAGAATAAAACCCTCAAGTTACAAGCAGCCTATGACCAGGCATGTTCTCTGGATTTAGCAAAAAAAATGCAGCTGCCTATGACCAGGAATGTTCTCTGGACTTAGCAAAAAAAAATGTAGATGCCTATCTTTCACCGCGTGCACAGACTGCTGCTATCACTTTTGGTGACTCCTCCAATGGGCCTCGGGCGGAAACCCTCACTGATGGCTACTCTATCCTAGCCGATGACGACCTAACCCTCGAAGCCCTGACTGATGACGACTCTGCCCTAGCGGCATCTTGGCAATCTGGAAGGAAGTGTTACTTCTGTGGAGGTGCATTCCACTATAGGAAATTTTGTCCTGCTCGTAACGCAACCTGCAGTCATTGCAGTAAGAAAGGTCACTTTTCTAAGGTACGTCAGTCAAGAGCCCCTGTTAGTTTTGCAGCTGCTATCTATAAACCTGCTCCTCCCCCACTAAGGTTACAACTGTCAAAGGTAAAACTTCTCCTCCTCCTATCACAGCTGTTTTTCCGCAAAGCCTGTCCCATGCGGCCATGAAGGTTTCAGTAAATGGACACATTTTGAGTGCACTAATCGACTCATGCAGCTCTGACAGCGTCATCAGTGAGCAGGCTGTCATTAGTTTAAAACTGCGTATTTACCCCTTGAACAGGGAAATTGCAATGGCTTGGACGACACTGACCACCTACTCTTCCGGCTTTTGTCTTGTCGACCTTATTCTCAATGGCCGCACTTATTCCTCCACCCGGCTCGGGGTGCTCAAAAACCTATGCAGTGATGTGCTCCTGGGACAGGATTTCCAGAAACAACACAAAAGACTCACTTTTGAGTTTGGAGGGTCAAAGCCGGAGCTTACTATTTCCAAAGTACCGTTTTGTGCGCTTTCGGCGGCTTCGCTCAACGAGCCCTCGTTTGCCAATCTATCCTCCTGGTGTAAGCCCATTGTCACTAAATCACGACGTTTCAGCCAAGATGATCTATCCTTTATCAAGGCAGAGATCTCTCGCCTTCTAGCTGACGGTATTGTTGAGCCATGTTCATCTTCCTGGCGGGTTCAAGTCGTCGTTGTTAAAAATCCTCTGAAGCAACACAAGAAACGTCTTTGCATCGATTATTCGTAAACTATTAACCAGTATACCGACCTGGATGCCTACCCACTACCACGCATCGGTGACATGGTCAATAACCTTGCCAACTACAAGGTATTTTCAACTTTTGACTTAAAAAGCGCATACCATCAAGTACCGTTAAAGAACTCTGACAAAAAGTATACGGCCTTTGAGGCCAATGGTCGACTTTACCAGTTTTGTCGCCTTCCATTTGGGGGTCACCAATGGGGTGGCCGTCTTTCAATGGGCAATGGATAGCCTAGTCAAACAGGAGAACTTAACGGACACTTTTCCATATCTGCATAATATCACCATTGCTGGTCATGACCAGAAGGAGCACGATGCCAACCTCCAAAAATTTCTTGACGTTCTCCGTCGTCGCAACTTAACCTTAAATGAGTCCAAATCTGTGAATTCAGTACCATCAGTCAACATCCTTGGCTACTGGGTGGGCAATGGTGTCATCAAACTGGATCTAGAGCGACTTCGTCCTCTTCAGGAGCTCCCTCCTCCTACGAATCTCGGCTCTCCGTCGGGCCCTTGGCATGTTCGCCTATTATGCGAAGTGGATACCCCACTTTTCCGACAAGATCCAGCCCCTGCTTCACGCGAAGTCATTTCCATTGAAGGCAACGGCTATTTCAGCTTTCAACCTCCTCAAGCAACAACTGGACAAAGCCATGCTTCGTTCCATCGATGAAAATCTCCCTTTCGTGGTCGAGTGCGATGCATCGGATGTGGCGATCTCAGCTACCTTGAATCCACTTGTAGAATTTGCGCAGAATTAAAACCGCAATTCTTCCGTCCGTCGGATGGCTCGCTCATACACGCTACACAGCCTATGCAGCGACTCAGCATTGACTTTAAAGGGCCACTGCCTTCCTCAACGCGAAACACCTACTTGCTTACTACCACAGTGATCAAATGCCTCGATCAGGTCTTTTCCCTTTGCGGTACGGCCAATTTCATCCACTCTGATCGGGGTCCCTCATTCGTGTCAAGCGAACTCAAAAGTTTTCTTTCCCAACGGGGAATCGCCACAAGTAGAACGACACCGTATCATAACATAAGAACATAAGATAAGAAGTAGGAGTAGGCCATGCGGCCCCTCGGGCCTGCTCCGCCATTTAATAGGATCATGGCTGATCCGAACCTAGACTCACGTCCACTTCCCTGCCCGCTCCCCGTTACCCCCAATTCCCTTATCAGCTAGGAAACTGTCTATCTCCGTTTTAAATTTATTTAATGTTGCAGCTTCCACAGCTCTCTGAGGTAGCAAATTCCATAGATTTCCTACCCTCTGAGTGAAGAAGTTTCTCCTCATCTCAGTTTTGAAAGGGCAGCCCCTTATTCTAAGATTATGCCCCCTAGTTCTAGTCTCACCCATCAGTGGAAACATCCTCACCGCATCCACCCAATCAAGCCCCCTCACAATCTTATATGTTTCGATAAGATCGCCTCTCATTCTTCTGAACTCCAATGAGTAGAGGCCCAACCTACTCAACCTTTCCTCATAAGTCAACCCCCTCATCTCCGGAATCAACCGAGTGAACCTTCTCTGAACCGCCTCGAGAGCAAGTATATTTTTTCTTAAATATGGAAATCAAAACTGCACGCAGTATTCCAGGTGTAGCCTCACCAGTACCCTGTATAACTGAAGCAAGACTTCCCTGCTTTTATACTCCATCCCCCTTGCAATAAAAGCCAAGAATACATTGGCCTTCCTGATCACCTGCTGTACCTGCATACTAACCTCCTGTGTTTCATGCACCAGGACCCCCAGATCCCTTTGTACTGTAGCACTTTGCAGTTTCTCTCCATTTAGATAATAACTTGCTCTTTGATTTTTTCTGCCAAAGTGCATAACCTCACACTTTCCAACATTATATTCCATCTGCCAAATTTCTGCCCACTCACTTTGCCTGTCTATGTCCTTTTGCAGGTTTTTTATGTCCTCCTCACTCACTGCTTTCCCTCCCATCTTTGTATCGTCGGCAAACTTGGATATGTTGCACTTGGTCCCTTCCTCCAAATCGTTAATATAGATTGTAAAGAGTTGGGGTCCCAGCACTGACCCCTGCAGAACACCACTAGTCACTGATTGCCAACCCGAGAATGAACCATTTATCCCAACTCTCTGTTTTCTGTTAGATAGCCAATCTTCCACCCATGTCAGTATATTACCCCCAATCCCATGAGTTTTTATCTTGTGCAGTAATCTTTTGTGTGGTACCTTGTCAATTGCCTTTTGGAAATCCAAATACACCACATCCACTGGTTCCCCTTTATCCACCCTGTTTGTTACGTCCTCAAAGAATTCGAGCAAATTTGTCAAACATGACTTCCCCTTCATAAAACCATGCTGACTCTGTCCGATTGAATTATGCTTATCCAAATGTCCTGTTACTGCTTCCTTAATAATGGACTCCAACATTTTACCAACCACAGATGTTAGGCTAACTGGTCTATAGTTTCCAGCCTTTTGTCTACCTCCCTTTTTAAATAAGGGTGCTACATTAGCAGTTTTCCAATCTGCTGGGACCTTTCCTGAATCCAGGGAGTTTTGGAAACTTACCACCAATGCATCCGCAATCCCTACCGCTACTTCTCTCAAAACCCTAGGATGTAAGCCATCAGGTCCAGGGGATTTATCCGCCTTTAGTCCCATTATCTTACCAAGTACCACCTCCTTAGTGATTTTAATCGTGTTTAGCTCCTCCCCCCCATAGCCCCCTGTTTGTCCAGTGTTGGGATATTTTTAGTGTCCTCTACTGTAAAGACTGATAGAAAATATTTGTTCAGCGTTTTTGCCATCTCCATGTTCCCCACCACTAATTTTCCGGTCTCATCCTCTAAGGGACCAACATTCACTTTAGCCACCCTTTTTCTTTTTATATAACTGTAGAAACTCTTGCCATCTGTTTTTATATTTTTTGCTAGTTTACTTTCATAATCTATCTTCCCTTTCTTAATTAATCTTTTAGTTATTCTTTGCTGGCTTTTAAATGCTTCCCAATCTTCTATCCTCCCACTAGATTTGGCTACTTTATATGCCCTTGTTTTCAGTCGGATACTATCTTTTATCACTTTACTTAGCCACGGATGGCTGTCTTTTCTTTTACGCTCCTTTTTCCTCAGTGGAATATATTTTTCTTGAAAGTTGTGAAATATCTCCTTGAATGTACACCACTGCTCATGTACCGTCTTACACTTTCCCAGTCCACTTTAGTCAACTCTGCTCTCATACCTTCATAGTCTCCTTTATTTAAGCTTACTACACTGGTTTGAGATCCAACTCTCTCACCCTCCAACTGAATTTGGAATTCAACCATGTTATGGTCACTCATTCCAAGGGGATCCTTTACTAGGACATTTTTTATTAATCCTGTCTCATTACACAGGACCAGATCTAAGATTGCCTGCCCCCTGGTTGGTTCAGTAACATACTGCTCAAGGAACCCGTCCCATGTGACATCAGCGCCGACCTGTAAGGCTGCTGTTTTACGAGCTCCTCCCCAACTGGTATTTTAATGTTGTATTTAATGTATTTAATTTATTTAATGTATTTAATATTGTATTTTAATATATCGTACTGTTAGTTTTTTAGTATTCTACTGTTCAGTACTTAGCACTCTAGTTTTAGTATTAGTAATTTAGTTTTTTTTTAATATTCTACTGTTTAACCGACCTGTATGGCTCATGAGGGTAGCCGCTGTTTTACGAGCTCGTCCACAACTTTCCACTTTATTATTTTATTGTTATTATTAAACAATTTTGTAAGTACTGTTTCTTTGCTTATTCGCTACGACCGTCAATCACTTCTGGACATAAGATCGTCTGGAGATATCGGACCTACCCCCGATTTTTCGAACTGGGATTCTGCTGCTACTACCATCTACCCTCCCACCTGCTTACCTGACTTCATTCCTGTGATCAGGAAGCGATGACGGCACAAGCGGGGCAGACGAGCAGGTGCATTAGTGAAGCTGAGGCGATGTGAACACCACCACCCCCCTTCCGAGTATTCTCCTAGCGAATGTGCAGTCACTGGACAATAAGCTGGCCGAACTCAGGGGGACGCTCACCTTCCAGCGAGACATAAAGAACTGCAACGTCTTGATTTTCACTGAGACTTGGCTTGATCCATCGATACCGGCTTCGGCCATTCAACCAGAGGGATTCAACATTCACCGGCTAGACCGAACAAAGGACTCGGGGAAGCATTGAGGGGGCGGAGTATGCTTTATGATCAACAATTCTTGGTGTTCCGACATAGAACTACTTGCATCTTCTTGTTCACCCAATCTTGAACACCTGATGATCAAATGCCGACCCTTCTACCTCCCGAGAGAGTTCCCATCCGTGATCATTACAACGGTGTATATTCCACCACAGGCCAACGCAAATAGGGCACTAAACGAGCTGTATGGGACCATTAGCAGGCTTGAAACTTCCCATCCAGTGGCTGCATTCATCGTGGCTGGCGATTTCAATAAAGCCAATCTGAAGAAAGTACTGCCTAAACACCATCAGCATATCACCTGCCCAACACGAGCCAAGAACACACTAGATCACGTTTACACTCCGTTCCGGGATGGATACAAGGCCCTCGCCCGCCCTCCCTTTGGCAAATCAGATTACAACTCCATCCTGCTGCTACCCACCTATAGGCAGGAACTGAAACAGGAAAAGCCTGTGATGAGATCTCTACAACAGTGGTCGGATCAATCAGACCCTATGTTACAAGACTGTTTTGATTCCACTGTTTTGTTCCGGAATGCCTCGGACAATGACATCAACACATATACAGATTCAGTCATTAGTTTCATAAACAAGTGCATAGAGGACGTTGTTCCGAGGATTGTTGTACGAACATTTCCCAACCAGAAACCATGGGTAAATGGCGATATCCGTGCTATGCTAAACGCACGGTCCATCGCATTCAACTCTAGGGACATAGATGAGTACAAGAAATCAAAGTACGAGCTAAAAAAAAATACAGGAAACTTTGGTTTATCCGGAGGTTAACTGTCTGGAATGCTCGAGCCACCGGCAAAATTCAGGAGTCGGTTCAGTAAGTTTTTTTTCTTTTCGTTGCTTTTTTTTTCCCACCAGTCAGGCTCTGCAAAGTCTAGCTAAAGCTGTTGCTTAGCTACAGAGACACTTGCAAGCTACGGCCGACTGTTTAGAAGCTGTTGCTAAGCAACAGGGTTTGTTGCTAGATACGGAGCTCAAAAGCTTCCGTATGTTTTAACATTAGCGCTGGTTTGTCCGGCAGTTTTGATGGGACGGCAACAGCTCGGTCCCGTCGGTGCCGGATATCACAAAGTTTCCTGTACACGGATGAAGTGGAGTCACACTATCATAACTCAGATTCGCGAAGGATGTGGAGTGGACTGCAATCTATTACGGACTACAAAGGGAAACCCAGCTGTCATGCCCAGTAATGCCTCTCTCCCGGACGAGCTTAACACTTTTTACGCCCGGTTTGGGGCCAACAACTGGCCTGTTACAAGGGCACCCACGGCTCAGGACGACTGGGTCTTCTCAATCTCCGTGGCTGACGTGAGCAAGACTTTTAAGAGAGTGAATACCCACAAAGCACCCGGTCCAGATGGAATCCCTGGGCGTGTCCTTAGAGCATGCGCTGACCAGCTGGCAGCCGTGTTTACGGATATATTCAACCGTTCACTGTACCAGTCTGTCGTCCCCACCTGCTTCAAGATGACATCGGTTATTCCAGTCCCCAAAAAAACACAAGTAACCTGTTTAAACGACTACCGCCCCATAGCACTCACTTCTGTCATCATGAAGTGCTTTGAGAGGCTGGTCAAAACCCACATCAACTCCTTACTAACTGACACACTGGACCCACTCCAATTTGCTTACCGCCCAAAAAGATCTAGGGATGATGCCATCGCCACTGTACTGCACACTGCCTTATCACACCTGGATAAGAGGAACACCTATGTGAGAATGTTGTTCATTGCTTATAGTTCAGCATTCAATACCATTATCCCCTCCAAGCTTGTCAAGTCCTAGCTCACTGAGCTTGTTAACACCTCCCTATGCAACTGGATCCTGGACTTCCTGACGGGCAGACCCCAGGTGGTGAAAATAGGCAGCAACACCTCCTCAACACTGATCCTGAACACGGGAGCTCCCCAGGGTTGTGTGCTCAGCCCCCTTCTGTACTCCCTGTTTACTCACGATTGCGTGGCCACGCACAACTCCAACATTAAGTTTGCTGATGACACTACCGTTGTAGGCCTGATCACAGATGGCGACGAGACAGGCTACAGGGAGGAGGTAAGAGCTCTAGCAGAATGGTGCAAGTACAACAACCTCTCCCTCAACATCAGCAAAACAAAGGAGATGATCGTGGACTACAGGAAGCAGCAGGGGGAGGGACACACCCCGATCTACATCGAAGGGGCTGAGGTGGAGAGGGTCAGCAGCTTCAAATTCCTGGGTGTACTCATTACGGAGGACTTAACGTGGTCCCATCACATCGACGTCGTAACCAAGAAGGCATGCCAACGCCTGTTCTTCCTCAGGAGACTGAAGAAATTTGGAATGGCCCCTCAGATTCTCACCAACTTGTACCGGTGCACCATCGAGAGTATCCTGTCTGGCTGCATCACTACCTGGTATGGCAACTGCACCACCACAAACCGCAAGGCTCTACAGATGGTGGTGAAAGCTGCACAACATACTATAGGAATTAAACTACCTGCTGTCCAGGATATCTACCCCGAGAGGTGCCGGGGGAAGGCCCGGAGAATCATTAAAGAGGCGAGCCACCCAAGCCACAACCTCTTCGCCCTGCTCCCGTCCGGTAAGAGATACCGAAGCATACGGTCTCGTACCAGCAGGTTTCGAAACAGCTTCTACCCCCAGGCCGTAAGACTCATGAACGTATAATTTATTATTTATTACTGTTGTTTTATTTATTATTACTGTATTTCTATTAGTATTTTTGTCATTGTTATGCCATATTTATTCCAATGTTGGGAGGACTCGTAAAAAGAAACATTTCATTGTGCAGTACACATGTCCGCTGCATAGATGACAAATAAAATTGAATTGAATTGAATAATGCACTCTATGAACTCTTCTTCAAGGTTGCCCTGCCCAATTTGATTTGTCCAGTCAATATGAAAGTTAAAATCCCCCATGATTATAGCTGTTCCCTTATTACAAGCCCCAACTATTTCCTGATTTATACTCCGACCAATAGAGTTGCAACTGTTAGGAGGCCTATAGACTACGCCCACTAGTGACTTTTTCCCCTTATTATTCCTTAGCTCCACCCAAACTGTTTCACTACCCTAATATAATTGCAAAATACTGCGGATGCTGGAAATCTGAAATAACAACAGAAAATGTTGGAAACACTCAGCAGGCCAGGCAGCATCCGTGGAGAGAGAAACAGAGTTAACCTTTCAGGTCTGGGACCCTTCATCAGAACTGGAAAAAGCTGGAGATGTAACAGATATTAAGCAGGTGCAAAGACAGGGGGGGGGGGGTGGGGGGAGGTTAGGTGGGGAGGAAGAAATAGAAAGAACATCCTGTATATCTGTTACATCTCCAGCTTTTTCCAGTTCTGATGAAGGGTCCCAGACCTGAAACGTTAACCCTGTTTCTCTCTCCACGGATGCTGCCTGGCCTGCTGAGTATTTCCAGCATTTTCTGTTGTTGTTTCACTATCCTGATCCGTTGACCCAATATCATTTCTCACTATTGCAGTGATTCCATCCTTTATTAACATAGCCACCTCACCTCCCTTTCCTTCCTGTCTGTCCTTCCTAATTGTCAAATACCCCTAGATGTTTAGTTCCCAGTCATGATCACCTTGCAGCCATGTTTCTGTAATGACCACCAGATCATACCCATGTGTAGTTATTTGTACTGTCAACTCGTCTATTTTGTTACAAATGCTGCGTGCATTCAGATAAAGAACTTTTAAATATGTTTTGTGACAATTTATTCCAGCTTTTACCCCCTTTACTACTTTACATTTATCTTCTTTATACATTCTGTCCCTTCCTGACACGCTCTGGTTTTTAATTCCCCCACTGCTACCTTGCTCTATTGCGTTCTCCGCTGACATTTTTATTTTTCGCTCTCTTGAAACCTCCCTCCCACTAATTAGTTTAAAGCCCTCTCTACAGCCCTAGTTATTCGATTCGCCAGGATTCTAGTCCCAGCACTGGCCAAGTGAAGCCCATCCCAGCGGAACAGCTCTCTCCTGTCCCAGTACTGATGCCAGTGTCCCAAGAAGCAAAACCCATTTCTCCCACACCAGTCTTTGAGCCACGCATTTAACTCTCCGATTTTATTTACCCTAGCCAAATTTGCTCGTGGCTCAGGTAGTAATCCAGAGATTATTACCCTTGTGGTTCTGTTTTTTAATTTGGCCCCTAGCTGCTCATACTCCCTCAGCAGAACCTCTTTCCTTGTCCTATCTATGTCGTTGGTACCAACATGGACCACGACAACTGGATCCTCCCCCTCCCACTCCAAGTTTCTCTCCAGCCCAGAGATGTCCTTAACCCTGGCACCGGGCAGGCAACACAGCCTTCGGGACTCTCGCTCTCGGCTGCAAAGAACCCTATCTATCCCCCTAATGATACCATCCCCTACCACTACATCATTTCTTTTTACTCCCCCCACTTGAATCGCGCCCCGTTCCACGGTGCTGTGGCCAGGTTGCTCATCCTCCCTGCAGTCCCTGTTCCCGTCCCCACAGGGAGTAAGAGCCTCGAACCTGTTGCACAAGAGCAAGGGCTGTGGCTCCTCCAACACTACCTCCTGGATCCCTGTACCTGCCTCACTCATAGTCACACCCTCCTGTCCCTGACCACGGACTACATCTGAATTAGTTAATCTAATTGGTGTGACTACTTCCTGGAACAGAGTCCAGGTAACTCTCCCCCTCCCTGATGTGCCACAGTGTCTGAAGCTCGGACTCCAGCTCATCAACACGGAGCCGGAGTTCCTCGAGCAGCCAACACTTACTGCAAATGCAATCACTGTGAACATCAATGGTGTCCACCAGCTCCCACATATTGCAGCAGTAACACATCACCTGCTCTCCCATTCCATGTAATTAATTAAATTTATTATTTTAAAATACCCTCTGCCCCGATTCTAGATGATATCACACTTCTATTTAATTGAACTTACCAACTTATAAAAGTTTAAACCACAGAGTTAAAGTTTAAAAAGAGAGAAATACTCACCAACCAATCACTTACCTGCTTCCTGGTGACGTCACACTTTGATTACTTTTTACTTCTCTCCCTCTCTGTGAGATTAGAGATTAGTGCACTGTGAGGCCTTCCTGGTCTCTTGGAGCCTTTTATAGCCCCGCTGCTGCCGCTGAAATTCCCGCCGACGCTGTGAGGCCTACCTGGTCTCTTGGAGCCTTTTATAGCCCCGCTGCTGCCGCTGAAATTCCCGCCGATGCTGTGAGGCCTACCTGATCTCTTGGAGCCTTTTATAGACCCACTGCTGCCGCTGAAATTCCCGCCGACGCTGAGAGGCCTACCTGGTCTCTTGGAGCCTTTTATAGCCCCGCTGCTGCTGCTGAAATTCCCGCCGACACTGAGAGGCCTACCTGGTCTCTTGGAGCCTTTTATAGCCCCGCTGCTGCCGCTGAAATTCCCACCGACGCTGTGAGGCCTATCATGATGTGTGCCTCAGCCTGCTTGTTCCAAATCATCCTATTGGAAACGGACAGGTTGAGAGATACAACGCTATCATTTGGAACGCTGTTCGTCTTGCACCGAGATCACACAACCCATCAGACCAGCAGTGGGAAACTATGCTCCCTGATGCATTGCATTCCATCAGGTCTCTTCTTTCTACATCCACCAACGCTACTCCTCACGAACGATTCTTCGGGTTCCAGCGTCGCTCCACTCATGGGACGTCCCTACCATCATGGTTGGCAGCTCCTGGCCCCGTGCTGCTCCGAAGATTCGTCCGATCCTCTAAGAGTGATCTCCTCGTCGACGAAGTGGAACTGACGGATGTCAATCCCACGTACGCATACGTGCGGTATCCGCAGTGTCACTCCGGGATCTGGCTTCTTGCCCAACCGGTCACACGGACCCAATCGATGGTGGGACCAGTATCAATGACGCGGATACCCTGCACTCCTCTGAGGGTGACGCCCTACCCGGGATGTGAAGGGATCTGCCAGCTATTCCGCCGGATCAACCCGGGGAACAGAGCGCTCCCCGCAGGATGGCCACCTGAAGCCACGACGCCGGTCAGTCACCGACTACTGGACAGGGTGAAGCCAGCTCTGCGCCTCTGGGGGCCCGCACCCGGAGCCACGATCTCCCCAGTCCCCCTCAGGTCGATCAAGGCGACACGGACTCTGCCTGCCCCGCTGGTACGAACTAAGCGACCCAGGGACCAAAACACGGTCCAAGGAGACGTGCCTTCCGGCCACCGACGAGATCCAAATGGCTGCGTCTATTCTTAGTCTGACTAGTTCGGTAGAAAGAAGCCACCAGACTTCCAATCTTTCAGGCGGGAAGAATGACATAAATCGTGCCATTCATGTAGAATGGACTTATGAAATATACTGGGCAGCCTGCTGGTGGCACTGTCCAGGGAGAGTATAAATACTCGGGCACGGGCCCAGCTTGCTCAGGGACATTTTGTAAACAGGAACTAGTGAAGGATAACTAGACTTCCATATTGTGAAACAGTCGATTAAAGCCTTGTTTACGCTGACCAAGTGCCTAGTAGTTTTCTTAAGTCACTAGGTATGACTCCAGCCAGTGGAGCGTTTCCCCCCCCCCCCCCCACCCCCATTGACTTCAGTTTTACAAGGGCTCCTTGATGCCACACTCGGTCAAATGCTGCCTTGATGTCACCTCACCTCTGGAATTCAGCTCCTTTATCCATGTTTGGACCAAGGCTGTAATGAGGTCGGGAGCCGAGTGGTCTTGGCGGAACCCAAACTGAGCATCAGTGGCAGGTTATTGGTGAGTAAGTGCCGCTTGATAGCACTGTCGATGACACCTTCCATCACTTTGCTGATGATTGAGAGTAGACTGATGGGGCGGTAAATGGCCGGGTTAGATTTGTCCTGCTTTTTGTGGACAGGACATACCTGGGCAGTTTTCCACATTGTCGGATAGATGCCAGTGTTGTAGCTGTACTGGAACAGCTTGGCTAGAGGCGCGGCTAGTTCTGGAGCACAAGTCTTCAGCACGATAGCCGGGATGTTGTCGGGACCCATAGCCTTTGCTGTATCCAGTGCGCTCGGCCGTTTCTTGATATCACATAGAGTGAATCGAATTGGCTGAAGACTGGCTATTGTGATGGTGAGGACCTCAGGAGTAGGCCTGCTCCATCAAGTTCAGGTCTCCCCCCGTGTGAAGCTCCTCCCTGTGCTGCTCCATCAAGTTCAGGTCTCCCCCCGTGTGAAGCTCCTCCCTGTGCTGCTCCATCAAGTTCAGGTCTCCCCCCGTGTGAAGCTCCTCCCTGTGCTGCTCCATCAAGTTCAGGTCTCCCCCCGTGTGAAGCTCCTCCCTGTGCTGCTCCATCAAGTTCAGGTCTCCCCCCGTGTGAAGCTCCTCCCTGTGCTGCTCCATCAAGTTCAGGTCTCCCCCCGTGTGAAGCTCCTCCCTGTGCTGCTCCATCAAGTTCAGGTCTCCCCCCGTGTGAAGCTCCTCCCTGTGCTGCTCCATCAAGTTCAGGTCTCCCCCCGTGTGAAGCTCCTCCCTGTGCTGCTCCATCAAGTTCAGGTCTCCCCCCGTGTGAAGCTCCTCCCTGTGCTGCTCCATCAAGTTCAGGTCTCCCCCCGTGTGAAGCTCCTCCCTGTGCTGCTCCATCAAGTTCAGGTCTCCCTCCGTGTGAAGCTCCTCCCTGTGCTGCTCCATCAAGTTCAGGTCTCCCTCCGTGTGAAGCTCCTCCCTGTGCTGCTCCATTAGGCACTTTAGGACGGCACAGCACACATTAAGTTCACAGTGAAGATCCATCCACACTTAATCCCAATTTAACTGCACCATAAAGATTTAACTTTCCACACCAGAGTTCTTTATAACTAGGTCGAATGAAATTTCCAATTCAGCATTGTGTGTGTCAAATTAGATTCTGTGGGCAGCTCTTTTGACTCAAGACCCTCATCAGCAGTAAACAGAAGCTTTTCACTTCTCTCAAATCCCAACCTCAAAGATGAAGACTGTTAACCCACTGCACAATCCTGCACACTGCACCCAACCCAGCATTTACATTTTCCTGCCATGCACTGATTTGGTTTAAAAACTCACTGAACTAAAACTTCACTTGATTTTTTAAATTGACTTCATCCCCATGACCAATTCTCAGATACTCAACATACTTCACCAAAACAAAAGCAGATTCACAGGATTCAGAATAGGAGGAAAAACAAACTGCTGTCTACATGTGAACAGGAGCAGGCTCAGCTGCCTGTCCTCTGCAGTCCACTAGCCTGTCAACACTCACTCTCTAGGCTAACCACAATGAGAGAGGCCACTGGGGCACCTTTGAAACCATACTCCAACAAGAGTTGGCATCTTCAGAGGAAGAGGGGAGAAACAGAGAAAACTGGAAGGAAAAATATCCTCCAGGAGCTGCTCCTTGTAACAGTCGGATGCATCTATGTACAAGTGAAAGGCCTGAATTTATATTTTGCAGACCAAAATGGAAAGACCACGTTTCATTCCAAAATATACAACTCATTCATCACTCATCCTTCAGCCATAAATTGAACTTTTAGTATCTTTGTGACCTGCTATAAAATTCAAACAAAATGCCACAATGGGAGAGAAGAGCTGCAGAATTTGCTCCACTTGTGCTTTAAGAGGTATCCTTACTCATGGAGTAAACTGCATGCAGCTGCTCCCCATGATGGAGTCACTGTCAAACAGAGAGCTCAATTTATTGAAAAATGACCAGTAGAAAGTAGGTTGAATTTCAAATCATGGGGCACTGGCACCAGTACTGGGGAAAGAGGGAGCTGTTCCGTCAAGGCGGGCTCCACTTAAACCGGGCAGGAACCAGTGTCCTGGCAAATCGAATAACTGAGGCAGTAGACAGGGCTTTAAACTAGCAAGGGGGGGGGGCGGGCAGTCATGTGAGGGGAAATTTAAAAACCTGAAGAGAAAGGTCAAGGCAGTAGAGCAGTGTAGCGATTTGGGTAAAAATAAGCAGAGTGCGACAGGAAAGGACAGAGAGTTTAATGGTAGCAGTGCAGCAGAGAATAAGGGTAAACATTGAAATTAAAGGCTCTTTATCTGAATGCACGAAGCATTCATAACATATCATAAAAAATAGGAGCAGGAGTAGGCCATTCGGCCCTTCGAGCCTGCTCCGCCATTCAATGAGATCATGGCTGATCGCCATATCCCTTGACGCCTTTACTAGTCAGAAATCTATCGACTTCTGTTTTGAATATACCCAATGACTGAGCCGCCACAGCCCTCTGGGGTAGAGAATTCCAAAGATTCACCACCCTCTGTGTGAAGAAATTTCTTCTCATCTCAATCCTGAATGGCCTACCCTTTATCCTGAGGCTGTGGCCCCTGGTTCTAGACTCCCCAGCCAAGGGAAACATTCTCCCATCATCCACCCTATCAAGCCCTGTAATAATTTTGTATGCTTCAATGAGATCCCCTCTCATTCTTCTGAATTCAAGAGAATACAGGCCTAGTTTACTCAATCTCTTCTCATACGACAGTATCGCCATCTCGGGAATCAATCTCGTGAACCTTTGTTGCAATCCCTCTATGGCAAGTATATCCTTCCTTAGGTAAGGAGACCAAAATTGTACACAGTACTCCAGGTGTGGTCTCACCAAAGCCCTATATAATTGGAGTAAGACTTCTTTACGCCAGTACTCAAATCCTCTTGTAATGAATGCCAGCATACCATTTGCCTTCCTAATGGCTTGCTGCACCTGCACATTCACTTTCAGTGACTCATGTACAAGGACATCAGGTCCCTTGGAGCATCTGCATTCCCCAATCTTTCACCATTTAGGAAATATCTGCCTTTCTGTTTTTTCTACCAAAGTGGATAACTTCATTTATCCACATTATATTCCATCTGCTATGTTCTCGCCCACTCACTGAGCCTGTCGAGATCCCCTTGAAGCCTCTTCACATCCTCTTCACAACTGACACTGCCACCTAGCTTTATATCATCAGCAAATTTGGAAATGTTACATTTAGTCCCCTCATCCAAATCATTGATATAGATTGTGAATAGCTGGGGCCCAAGCACCAATCCTTGCGGTACCCCACTAGTCACAACTGAGACAGAAGAAATTATTATGGGGAATAAGGAAATGGCAGAAACGTTAAACAAATATTTTGTATCTATCTTCACAGTAGAAGACACAAAAAGCATACCAAAAATGGTGGGGAACTAAGGGTCTAATGAGGGTGAGGAACTTAATGTAATTAATATAAGTACAGAAAAAGTACTAGAGAAACTAATGGGATTAAAAGCAGACAAATGCCCTGGACCTGACGGCCTACATCCTAGGGTTCTAAAAGAGGTGGTTGAAGAGATAGTGGATGCATTGGTTTTGATCTTCCAAAATTCCCTAGATTCTAGAATGGTCCCAGCGGATTGGAAGGTCGCAAATGTAACACCGCAATTCAAGAAAGGAGGGAGAGAAAAAAAACAGGGAACTACAGGCCAGTTAGCCTGACATCAGTCATCAGGAAAATGCTAGAATCCATTGTTAAGTAAGTGGTATCAAGTCATTTAGAAAATCATAACATGATTAGGCAGAGTCAACATGGTTTTATGAAAGGGAAATCGTGTTTGACAAATTTATTCGAGGATGTAACTAGCAGGGTAGATAAAGGGGAACCAGTGGATGTAACATATTTGGATTTCCAAAAGGCATTCGATAAGGTGCCATATAAAAGGTTATTACACAAGATTAGGGCTCATGGGGTTGGGGGTATATAGTACCATGGATAGAGGATTGGTTAACAGAGAGTAGGGATAAACTGATCATTTTCAGGTTGGCAGGCTGTAACTAGTGGGGTGCTGCAAGGATCAGTGTTGGGGCCTCAGCTATTTACAATCTATATTAATGACCTAGATGAAGGGACCGAGTGTATAGTGGCATAGTGGTTAGCACTGTTGCCGCACAGCACCAGAGACCCGGGTTCAAATCCGGCCTCGGGCGACTGTCTGTGTGGAGTTTGCACATTCTCCCCGTGTTTGCGTGGGTTTTCTCCGGGTGCTCCGGTTTCCTCCCACAGTCCAAAGATGTGCGGGTTAGGTTGATTGGCTATGATAAATTGACCCTTAGTGTTAGGGGGATTAAATACGTGGGGTTACAGGGATAGGGTGGGATATGTGTTGGTGTAGGGGTTACGGGGATCGGGTGGGATATGTGTCGGTGCAGGCTCGATGGGCCGAAATGGCCTCTATCTGCACTGTGGGGTTTCTGTGTGATTCTGTGAATGTATCCAAGTTTGTTGATGATACAAAGCTAGGTGGGACAGTAAGCTATGAGTCTGCAAAGGGAAATAGATAGGCTAAGTGAGTGGGCAGTAAGGTGACAGGTGGAGTATAATGTAGGGAAATGTGAGGTTATTCTCTTTGGTAGGAAGAATAGAAAAACAGAGTATTTTTTAAATGGTGAGAAACTTTCAAATGTTGGTGTTCAGAGAGATTTGGGTGTCCTCATGCAAGAAACACAGAACGCTAGCATGCAGGTACAGCAAGCAATGAGGAAGGCAAATGGCATGTTGGCCTTTATTGCAAGGGGGTTGGAGTATAAGAGTAAGGAAGTCTTGCTACAATTGTACAGGGCCTTGGTGAGACCACACCTGGAGTACTGGGCACAGTTTTGGTCTCCTTATCTAAGGAATGATATACTTGCCTTGGAAGGTTCACCAGATTAATTCCTGGGATGAGAGGGCTGTCCTATGATGAGAGATTGTGTAGAATGGGCCTTTACTCTCTGGAGTTTAGAAGAATGAGAGGTGATCTGAAGGGGATTGACAGGGTAGATGCTGAGAGGTTGTTTCCCCTGGCTGGAGTGTCTAGAACTATGGGGCATTGTCTCAGGATAAGGGGTCGGCCATTTAAGACTGAGATGAGGAAGAATTTCTTTACTTGTGAACCTTTGGAATTCTCTGCCCCAAAGGGCTGTGGATGCTGAGTCTTTGAGTATATTCAAGGCTGAGATAGATAGATTTTTGGACTCTAAGGGAATCAATGGATATGGAGATCAGGCGGGAAAGTGGAGTTGAGTTCGATGATCAGCCATGATCTTATTGAATGGCGGAGCAGGCTCGAGAGGCCGTATGGCCTATTCCTGCTCTTATTTCTTATGTTCTTATTTCTTATGAATTTCCTTACCACGACAAGCAGAACCAAGCACTTTATCACCTCTTCAACCCACTGGCAATATGAAATAAAAACTCAAGTGTAAAACCACACCAGTTTCTTACCTCAGCCACACATTTAGGGCATCTCCAGTCTCCCTTGGGCACATCCACAAGGGGAGGAATGAGACAAAAAGTGTGGTAACTATCATCACATCCATCACATAACAGCAAGCGGTCTTCATCATCCCCACGTGTACATACAAGGCAAACGTACAGGTCAATCTGCAAGAGAGGAACAGGTAACAGTGAATGAGCAGAAGTTCAATTTATGAGCTAAACACATTTAAAATAGTGTCATTCAAATAACTCCTTTATACTTTTGCATCTTTACAAAAGGTAGACTGAGCTCAGAACAGCCAGATCTGGCCAAGTTCTTTAAGAGTGGAGGAGCTAGCAGCAGCAGAATGAATAAAGGGAATTCAATTCTTAAAATGTGTACAGGACTCCTCCTTCGAGCGGCATTTTAGTCGGCCTACAAGGGAGAGGTGTTGCTAGATCTGGTTTATGAGTAATGAAACACATTAGGGGTCCAACGAGAAAAGGAAAAAAGTCAGTACAAAAACTAGAGGCCCTTAGGACAGATTTGCGAAAGGTGATAACTGAGGTGCGGTGAAAGGAGAAATTGGCGCACACAGGACTGTACAGCAACAGTGGGATTTTTTTTTTTTAAAAGGGATTGCAAAGGTACAGAATAAATATGTTCCATTAAAAAAGGAAACTAGCAGTAGTTTTAGGATGGCATGGATAAATAAAGTTAGAAACCAATTAAAATTGAAGAAGAGGTTATGAGGACTATTGTAACAATGAAAAAACTCCAGACTATGAGAAAATAATAAAGCCAAGCGAGAGTAAGAGGAAAAAAATTCAAAAAACATCAAAAGGAATTTTACAAGAATATCAGTAAAGATAAGAGGATTGTCAATCTGTAGATGATAATTTTAAAATGGTGGAAATATTTAGTAGTACTTGGAATTGGTCTTTCTTCTTCTTTCTGCTTAGGCAGTCCCTCGGGACCGAGGATGACTTGCTTCCACACTAAAAATGAGTTCTCAGGTGACTGATGAGTTCAATGCGGGACCTACAGTCTCTGTCACAGGTGGTTGAAGGGGTGGGTGGGTGGGGTGCTTGGGTTGACGTACGCTCCTTGCGCGAGACTCGAGGTGCTCGGCACCTTCCCGGATGCTTCTCCTCCACTTTGTGCGGTCTTGGGCCAGGGATTCCCAGGTGTCGGTGGGGATGTTGCACTTTTTCAAGGCTTTGAGGGTGTCCTTGAAGCATTTCCTCTGCCCACCTGGGGCTCTCTTGCCGTGTCGGAGCTCCGAGTGGACCGCTTGTTTTAGGAGTCTCGTATCGGGCATGCAGACGATATGGCCCGCCCATCGGAGCTGGGCGATCGTGGTCAAACCTTCGATGCTGGCCTGAGCGAGAACACTGACGTCGTCCAAGGCCTCATCATGGATTTTGATAATCGGGGAGCAGTACTGTGTGGCGGGGGGCAGGTTGGTAGAGGGCCTTTGCCTTACGGATGTTTAGTGTAAGGCCCATGCTCTCGTACACTACGGTGAAGGTGTTGACGATGGTTTGGAGTTTGACCTCCAAGTGAGCGCAGACGCAAGCGTCGTCTGCATACTGTAATTCGATGACAGAGGATGAGACGACCGTGGATCTGGACTGGAGGCAGGTCTTTACTAAAGAGAAGGTTATCGGGGAGGAGGTGAATTCAGAAGTGGTTGAGAGCGAGCTGAGTGATATGCTGGATAAGAGGAGCATTTTAGATAAGTTAGTTAAGCTAAAGGAAAACAAAATGCCAGGCTCCAACAGGATACATCCTGGGATTTGGTTGCAGATGAAGGAGGGGACTACCAAGGCCCTAGAAATTATATTTCAGGTTCTACTGAGTGTGGATGTGTGCTGAAGGACTGGAGAGTAGCCAATGTAGGACCTGTTTTTAAAAGGGGGAACAGAGCTAATCTGGGTAATTACAGGCTAGCTAGCTCAACATCTGCAGGGGGGAATTATTACAATCTTTAATTAAGGATTAAATTACCACATAACTAGATAAAGGCCCAGAATTTGCTGTCCCGATGACGGTGAACTGGCAGCATTCACTGTCATTCCGCCTTTGAAACTAACTGCAACTTCAGGATTTAGCACATGCTAATGTGGAAATCCTGAAATTGCAGTGTGTCATTCACTGCTCCTCCACAAGCTGCACTGTGCAGCCCCCACCCACACCCCCCCCACCCCCGACCCCCCACCCCGGCAATCAGTGTAATCTCTGAAATCAGGGAAACTGACAAATAGTTCGGCTCTTCCGCAGTAATACTGCTCTTAAATTACCCACTAAAAGTTAGACCCAAAGGGATTCGATGTATCTGGGGTTTTAATAGCGTATCGACTGCTAAACAAAGATTATGAGCCTGTAAAAATAATTTTAGTTTTGTACAGTGTCAAATTTATCCATTAACTTTAAAAAAATGTAATATTTGTTCATCTTTATTTTCGGTTTGCCTTTTCCCCCCATGTGAGAACCCCAATCTTTGTTTTGCTCTCTAACATTTTTAAAAAGTTACAATTTTAAGAACTTACTCACTTCCTTGTTCACTGTCTGTGAGAAATCTGCATTTTGATTAGACAGCTTGTTGGCGTCACAGCAGCTCGCACTCGGGGATTCCCCACTATACTCCGCTGATTTGAATTACATGTTGGGAGGCCCCAACTTCTCGACACAGAGATCACGAGATCTTTGGGCGAAGCTTACTTTGGGGCTAGCGGCGAACGCCTTTGCTTCGCCGCTGACCACAAATTCCAGGCCATTGAATAAATAGGCAGGGGGGATTTCAAAAGGGACAATCCTGCTCAACATATCTCAGAGAATTCTTTGAGAAGGTAACAAGCCTGGTAGATGTGGAAATGCAGTGGATGTCACATACATGGACCTGTGGAATGCCTCCGACAAGGTACCAAGTGGGAGATGACTAGAGAAGATTAAGTGGTATAGATTTCAGGAGATTACAAATTAGTTAGATGCCAGTGGATCAACAATCAGCACCCCTCTCCCCATCTCCCTCCAGATTGCATTGACACCTTGGCCTTAATGGAAATCTGGTTCACAGTTAATGATATCTTTCCCTTTACTGAAGTCTCCCCACCTGGATATACCATACCACACCGCCTTGCCCAGACCGCCATGGTGGCGGTGTGGCCCTTATCACCAAATCACACCTTGGTCTGACCCCCTACGCCTCTGGCACCTTCTCCTTTGACCACCTCTCCTTGTTCCACCCCTCTCACCACTCCCTTAAAATCCTCGTTCTCTACAAACCCACGGCAAGTTTCTCACTGAGATATCCTCCCTCCTTTCCTCTCTCAGCCTCTGCACCAAGCGACTTCTCATCCTCAGTGGTTTCAACCTCCATCTCAACTCACCTCTGAGTTCACTGCCCTTCTGTCCTCCCCATATTCACAGCCACTCCTTCAGCCTTGCCATCTCACATGGCCTCTTTACACCTGTTGTGTCAATCACAGATACGGCCACTTCTGATCGCTTCCTTGGATTCCTCACATCCGCCTCCCTTCTGCGTCCGCCCTGGAAAAAGCTCCCCCCAAGTCACTTACAACGGCACAGCTTTTGTCTCACCATGTCTGCAGCTCAAAATCTGCTCAATCACACCCTCAGCTCCAACTTTGATGCCTTTGTCCCCAGTAAAACCCTTAGTCTCTCCCACCCTGGTCATTCCCCCTGGTACGACCCCCATCTTCGCTGCCTTAAGTCCAAGGACCATAGACTTGAATGTTTATGGCAGACAACTGGTTTAGCCATTCGTTGCCTGATCACATCAAGCACTATCGGGTCCTGCTCTCCTCTGTCAATGCTGCTCAATACTCCAGGAGCATCCTGGAATTCAAAGATGATCACCGGCTTCTTTTTTCCACTACTAACCACCTCCTTAAACCCCTCTTCCCTTCCCCCTCCACCCTCGCTTTCAATAACTAGAGCAAGAACCTCATGGACTATTATGTCAATAAGATTGAGACCCATCCATTCAGCTGCCTCTGTCGTATCCCTCCCTTCCCCCAGCTCACCAATCCAAACTTCCCCGAAGTTTCTCCCCTGCCCTAGCCTGAACTCACATCTTTCTCTAGGTTTCTCTCCTATCTCCCGTCACGCCCTCTCCAAGCTCATCTTGTCCATGAGACCCACCTCCTGCTCCCTCGACCTTACACACAGCAAACTGCTGACCACCCAACTTCCCTCCTGGTCCCCCCCATGTCAACTGATATTGTAAATGGTTCCCTCTCCTCAGGTACTGTCTCCCCCCCCGCCCCTCCTTTAAATCTGCCACCTTCATCCCCCTTCTCAAAAAGCCCACCGTTAACGCCATGTCCTTGCAAACTAACACCCCATCTCCAACCTCCCTTTCCCCTCCAAAGCCCTTGAATGTGCTGTAGCCTCCCAAATCTGTGCCCATCTTTCCCGCAACTCCACGTTTAAATCCCTCCAATCAGGCTTCCACTGCTGAACATGGTGCCTACCTCCAATCCATCACCTTGCTGTGTATACTGGGCTTTTAAAAAGCCAAGAAATAAAATGGAGTGTGCAAACAAAGTAAAAGCACCACCCGACAGACAGGAATTGCTTGGGACAGATCAGGGTAGATACGACTGGGCCCATCTGACCCCTTAATGCTTGAAGACCTTAACCGCTGCATCTCACTGCTGCATGACTCCACACCTCAATGTTTGCAAAACTGGAACTCCCTCCCCAGTGCTCCTGGACTGCCTCTTCATTCCAAGACCCAGGAAGACAGATGTTTTAATCTGTACCCTGTATACAAGCAGATGTCCCTTGGCACTGCTCATGGCGAGTCAGGATAAATTGTTTTATACTCTGTAATGTACAATATATCACCGTCAGTGATTTAAGAAGTAATAATGTTTTATTGCCCAGTGTTGTAATGGTGAGTGATATTTTTGGGCTCAAACTCGGATTTTGTGCACACTTGTACAGAAACTGTAGCTTGGTGGTTATGATTACTATTAAAACATTTCTGGTTGATTTTATCCCCAGTTCTTTTTTTAAAAAGCCGAGGGTACAGAAGTTGCGAGGGAAGATCTTGCAGGTAGGTGGTATGTCGCGTTTGTGGGAGCTATGGGGGTTGGTACTGCCGGGAGTAGTCCTGGAGGAGTTTGGGAGCAGTCGGGGCGGAGTATGAAGATGGGAAAGGTAAGAGGCGACAGGATAGCATGGGGAAAGGGGAAAGGTATGATTGCTCAGGGGGGGGAGGAATTGTTCAAAACATTTCCCCAGCAGTCATTTCTCAACGGTAAAGATCAGTGAGACAAGAATCTGGTGGAAATGAACTGGGCTGCGAAGTTAAACAAATCAACGGATCAGCAAATGAGATGGATAGAGGACAAAAAGGGAGTGGATCAAACAATAGAGTTTGATTGATAAATAGAAAGATTAAAACTAAAAAAGGGAGGCATATGATAAAATTAGCATCAACAGCACTAAAGATAATTACAAGGGATTTAGAAAGTGCCGTGCGGAGGTGAATTGTGACATTGGAAGGTCTAAAAGGGAATATGATAAACAGGTAACAATATAAAAGAAACTCAAGATCAAGAAAGCAGCTCTACATGCACCTGAAGGCCGCGGTCCAACAAAAAACTCGCAACCTAAAGAACAGATGGTGGGTGGAGAAAGCGCAGGAGACCCAGTAGCTCGCCGACAACCACGACGTGCGTGGATTCTTTAGCGCAGTCAAGACCACCGATGGCTCAAGCACCCAAGTTCCTACCCCACTGCGGGCCAAGAACGGAAAGCTACTCATCAAGGACAGAGAGGCAGTCAGTGCCTGCTGGAAGGAGCACTGCGAAGATCTCCTTAACTGAGACTCTGTCTTCGGCGCTAGTGTCCTCAACTCCATCCCGCATCATGCTACCTGCCACCACCCCAGCCCGGCATGAGGTTGAAAAGGCCATCTGACAACTGAAGAACAACAAGGGCTCAGGAGCAGAAGGAATCCCTGCTGAGGCGCTAAAACATGGCGGAGAAGCACTATTGGCGTGAATACATGAACTCATTTCTCTTATTTGGAAGGAGAGCATGCCAGGGATCTCAGAGATACCGTAATCGTGACCATCTTCAAGAAAGGTGACAAGTCCGATTGCAGTAATTACAGAGGAGTTTCCTTGTTGTCTGCCACAGGGAAAGTGATCGCAAGAATCCTCCTCAATTGCCTTCTCCCAGTGGCTGAAGAGCTCCTCCCAGAGTCGCAATGCAGATTCCGGCCACTAAGGGGCGCAATGGACATGATCTTCACCGCGCGTCAACTACAAGAGAAATGCAGGGAACAGCACCAACCGCTGTACATGGCCTTCTTTGACCTCACAAAGGCCTTCGACACCGTCAACCATGAGGGATTATGGAGCGTCCTCCTCAAATTCGGCTGCCCTCAAAAGTTTGTCACCATCCTCCACCTGCTTCACAACGACATGCAAGCCGTGATCCCGACCAACGGATCCACCACAGACCCAATTCACGTATGGACCGGAGTCAAGCAAGGCTGTCATATCACACCAACACTCTTCTCGATCTTCCTAGCTGCAATGCTCCATCTCACCCTCGGTAAGCTCCCCACTGGAGTGGGGCTAATCTACAGAACAAACGGGAAACTGTTCGACCTCCGTTGCCTCCAGTCCAGATCCAAGGTCATCCCATCCTGTTATCGAATTACAGTATGCAGATGACGCTTGCGTCTGCGTTCACTCGGAGGTCGAACTCCAAACCATCGTCAACACCTTCACTGAAGCGTACGAGAGCACAGGCCTTACACTAAACATCCGCAAGACAAAAGTCCTCGACTATCCTGCCCCCGCCACACAGTACTGCTCCCCGATTATCAAAATCTATGACGAGGCCTTGGACAACGTGGACCACTTTCCATACCTCGGGAGCCTACGGTCAACAAGGGAAGATGTCAATGACGAAGTCCAACACCGCCTTCAGTGTGCCAGCGCAGCCTTCGCTCGCCTGAGGAAGAGAGTGTTTGAAGACCAGGACCTCAAACCATGGCTCATGGTCTACAGAGCAGCAGTGATACCCGCCCTCCTGTATGCTTCAGAGACATGCACCATGTACAGCAGGCACCTCAAAGCACTGGAGAGGTACCACCAATGCTGCCTCTGCAAGATCCTGCAAATCCATTGGCAGGATAGGCGCACCAACGTCAGTGTTCTCGCTCAGGCCAACATCCCCAGCATCGAAGATTTGACCACGCTCAATCAGCTCCGATGGACGGGCCACATCGTCCGCATGCCCGATACGAGACTCCCAAAACAAGCGCTCTATTCGGAGCTCCGACACGGCAAGAGAGCCCCAAGTGGGCAGAGGAAATGCTTCAAGGACACCCTCAAAGCTTCCTTGAAAAAGTGCAACATCCCCACCGACACCTGGGAATCCCTGGCCCAAGACCGCACAAAGTGGAAGAGAAGCATCTGGGAAGGCCACGTCAACCCAAGCACCCCACCCAGTCGTCCCTTCAACCACCATCTGCCCCAACTTTGACAGAGACTGTAGGTCCCGCATTCGGACTCATCAGTCACCGGAGAACTCATTTTTAGTGTGGAAGCAAGTCATCCTCAGTTCCAAGAAACTGCCTAAGAAGAGAAGATAAAAGGAAATAGTAAGAGCTTTTGTAAGCATATAAAAACTATAATAGTTAAGGAGAGTAGCTGCTTTTTCTTTGTTAAAATCTAATTAAGCATTTCTAAATGATTGGAGATGAAAAACTGAATCTTTAAAAACAGTCATCACAACACAAAACCCGTCTACAGAATCAAGGGAAAGAGAGAACTAAAGGGAAATAAAAAATGCTATTTTTGTTTTTAAACAAACATGTCAACTCTACAAAAGCACATTATATATCAGCCTACGTCAGAACTTACAAAGTTAACAGCCAGGGCACCTTTCCGCTGTCTCATTTGCATGCGAGGCAATTGTATCTCTGCATTCTTCCGGTGTCCCGTCGACTTCACAGTCACCGAAAACTCCTCATCTGAAGGGGAAATGCACCCAACAATGTGCATGAGAAAAAAAACTTCATTATATATATTAATAACACGGTGGGGTATTGTGGGTTTTTAAGTGAGTAAGTGAATCATACAGACAAGAAAGTTGTCAGGTTTGATTTCCGGATGTGCTAAATTGGCTGATTTCATCCAGGTGGTGGCAGAGGCACTGCAACTGGCTTCAACGCTCCTGGGCAAAAGAAAGAGTCTTCAGCCACAGTTCCACCTAAAGATCACTATCCAGCAAACTTTGTGGAGTGTGCATGTGTGGACATCAGACGAGGACAGGACTGGTCTGGGCTGGGCTCCAGGGTCAAGTAGCCTGCGATACTCACCATGAAGGCCAACCAGCCAAAGGGCTGCTGACGACTACAGAACAGGACAGCAAGGGGATGGGAATAAAGACCGTGAATGAGAAAGGGGGTTTTGAATTCAATCACATCCAAAAAAAGTGACGAACACCAAGGGAAATTCTGTATTAAACCACCCCTCTACCCGACCGACCACAAAAACATCTCAGTGAATAACTGAACAATCCAGGTGTCGAGTTCAGATACTAGGCACTGTACCAGCATGTCTTTCTCGGCAATAAAAAATGTGCACAATCTACCATTCATTCCATCCCTCAAAGCAAAGTGACTGGTTTAACCATTTGAAGGAAATGGCATCATGTCTACATATACTTGTACTGGGTTAACTGATTTCTACTACAACAAGCGGACACTCTCTTCTCCCTCCCCACAACAACAAACAGACAATACCCAATTTGATTCCTCCTCAAATCTAATTGCAGTTCCGTTTTACCTTTTGCTCAGGATTAACTTGGACAAGCCCCAGGTTAATCCACTACAGGGTCAATAAACTACATCCACAAAAACATGCACAAAAAAGCTTAATACTCAAGTTTCCCTATTTACTCCCATGGTGCTCCATATTTAACAGGAAACCAGGAGAGCAAGCAAACTGCTCCCAAAAGCAGGAACCAGGCAAACTGCTCCCAAACCCGGGAACCAGGCAAACTGCTCCCAAACCCAGGAACCAGGCAAACTGCTCCCAAACCCGGGAACCAGGCAAACTGCTCCCAAAAGCAGGAACCAGGCAAACTGCTCCCAAACCCGGGAACCAGGCAAACTGCTCCCAAACCCTGGAACCAGGGAAACTGCTCCCAAACCCGGGAACCAGGCAAACTGCTCCCAAACCCGAGAACCAGGCAAACTGCTCCCAAACCCTGGAACCAGGGAAACTGCTCCCAAACCCTGGAACCAGGCAAACTGCTCCCAAACCCTGGAACCAGGGAAACTGCTCCCAAACCCGGGAACCAGGCAAACTGCTCCCAAACCCGGGAACCAGGGAAACTGCTCCCAAACCCTGGAACTAGGGAGACTGCTCCCAAACCCGGGAACCAGTGAAACTGCTCCCAATCCCGGGAACCAGGCAAACTGCTCCCAAACCCGGGAACCAGGCAAACTGCTGCCAAACCCTGGAACCAGGGAAACTGCTCCCAAACCCGGGAAACTGCTCCCAAACCCGGGAACCTGCTCCCAAACCCGGGAACCAGGCAAACTGCTCCCAAACCCGGGAACCAGGGAAACTGCTCCCAACCCCTGGAACCAGGGAAACTGCTCCCAAACCCTGGAACCAGGGAAACTGCTCCCAAACCCGGGAACCAGGGAAACTGCTCCCAAACCCGGGAACCAGGCAAACTGCTCCCAAACCCGGGAACCAGGCAAACTGCTCCCAAACCCTGGAACCAGGCACACTGCTTCCAAACCCGGGAACCAGGCACACTGCTCCCAAACCCGGGAACCAGGCAAACTGCTCCCAAAAGCAGGAACCAGGCAAACTGCTCCCAAACCCGGGAACCAGGCAAACTGCTCCCAAACCCGGGAACCAGGCAAACTGCTCCCAAACCCGGGCACCAGGCACACTGCTCCCAAACCCGGGAACCAGGCACACTGCTCCCAAACCCAGGCACCAGGCACACTGCTCCCAAACCCAGGAACCAGGCAAACTGCTCCCAAACCCTGGAACCAGGGAAACTGCTCCCAAACCCGGGAACCAAGCAAACTGCTCCCAAACCCGGGAACCAGGCAAACTGCTCCCAAACCCTGGAACCAGGGAAACTGCTCCCAAACCCTGGAACCAGGGAAACTGCTCCCAAACCCTGGAACCAGGGAAACTGCTCCCAAACCCGGGAACCAGGGAAACTGCTCCCAAACCCGGGAACCAGGCAAACTGCTCCCAATCCCGGGAACCAGGCAAACTGCTCCCAAACCCTGGAACCAGGGAAACTGCTCCCAAACCCTGGAACCAGGGAAACTGCTCCCAAACTCTGGAACCAGGGAAACTGCTCCCAAACCCGGGAACCAGGGAAACTGCTCCCAAACCCGGGAACCAGGCAAACTGCTCCCAAACCCGGGAACCAGGCACACTGCTCCCAAACCCTGGAACCAGGGAAACTGCTCCCAAACCCTGGAACCAGGGAAACTGCTCCCAAACCCTGGAACCAGGGAAACTGCTCCCAAACCCGGGAACCAGGCAAACTGCTCCCAAACCCGGGAAACTGCTCCCAAACCCTGGAACCAGGGAAACTGCTCCCAAACCCGGGAACCAGGCACGCTGCTCCCAAACCCGGGAACCAGGCAAGCTGCTCCCAAACCCGGGAACCAGGGAAACTGCTCCCAAACCCTGGAACCAGGGAAACTGCTCCCAAACCCTGGAACCAGGCAAACTGCTCCCAAACCCGGGAACCAGGCAAACTGCTCCCAAACCCTGGAACCAGGGAAACTGCTCCCAAACCCGGGAAACTGCTCCCAAACCCGGGAACCTGCTCCCAAACCCGGGAACCAGGCAAACTGCTCCCAAACTCGGGAACCAGGCAAACTGCTCCCAAACCCGGGAACCAGGGAAACTGCTCCCAAACCCTGGAACCAGGGAAACTGCTCCCAATCCCGGGTACCAGGGAAACTGCTCCCAAACTCGGGAACCAGGGAAACTGCTCCCAAACCCGGGAACCAGGCAAACTGCTCCCAATCCCGGGAACCAGGCAAACTGCTCCCAAACCCGGGAACCAGGCAAACTGCTCCCAAACCCGGGAACCAGGCAAACTGCTCCCAAACCCTGGAACCAGGGAAACTGCTCCCAAACCCTGGAACCAGGGAAACTGCTCCCAAACCCGGGAACCAGGGAAACTGCTCCCAAACCCGGGAACCAGGCAAACTGCTCCCAATCCCTGGAACCAGGCAAACTGCTCCCAAACCCGGGAACCAGGCAAACTGCTCCCAAACCCTGGAACCAGGCAAACTGCTCCCAAACTCGGGAACCAGGGAAACTGCTCCCAAACCCGGGAACCAGGCAAACTGCTCCCAAACCCGGGAACCAGGCAAACTGCTCCCAATCCCGGGTACCAGGGAAACTGCTCCCAAACTCGGGAACCAGGGAAACTGCTCCCAAACCCGGGAACCAGGCAAACTGCTCCCAATCCCGGGAACCAGGCAAACTGCTCCCAAACCCGTGAGCCAGGCAAACTGCTCCCAAACCCGGGAACCAGGCAAACTGCTCCCAAACCCGGGAACCAGGCAAACTGCTCCCAATCCCGGGAACCAGGCAAACTGCTCCCAAACCTGGGAGCCAGTCAAACTGCTCCCAAACCCTGGAACCAGGGAAACTGCTCCCAAACCCTGGAACCAGGGAAACTGCTCCCAAACCCGGGAACCAGGCAAACTGCTCCCAAACCCGGGAAACTGCTCCCAAACCCTGGAACCAGGGAAACTGCTCCCAAACCCGGGAACCAGGCACACTGCTCCCAAACCCGGGAACCAGGCAAGCTGCTCCCAAACCCGGGAACCAGGGAAACTGCTCCCAAACCCTGGAACCAGGGAAACTGCTCCCAAACCCTGGAACCAGGCAAACTGCTCCCAAACCCGGGAACCAGGCAAACTGCTCCCAAACCCTGGAACCAGGCAAACTGCTCCCAAACCCTGGAACCAGGCAAACTGCTCCCAATCCCGGGAACCAGGCAAACTGCTCCCAATCCCGGGAACCAGGCAAACTGCTCCCAAACCCGGGAACCAGGCAAACTGCTCCCAATCCCTGGAACCAGGCAAACTGCTCCCAAACCCGGGAACCAGGCAAACTGCTCCCAATCCCTGGAACCAGGCAAACTGCTCCCAAACCCGGGAACCAGGCAAACTGCTCCCAAACCCTGGAACCAGGCAAACTGCTCCCAAACTCGGGAACCAGGGAAACTGCTCCCAAACCCGGGAACCAGGCAAACTGCTCCCAAACCCGGGAACCAGGGAAACTGCTCCCAAACCCGGGAACCAGGGAAACTGCTCCCAAACCCGGGAACCAGGCAAACTGCTCCCAAACCCGGGAACCAGGCAAACTGCTCCCAATCCCGGGTACCAGGGAAACTGCTCCCAAACTCGGGAACCAGGGAAACTGCTCCCAATCCCGGGAACCAGGCAAACTGCTCCCAAACCCGTGAGCCAGGCAAACTGCTCCCAAACCCGGGAACCAGGCAAACTGCTCCCAAACCCGGGAACCAGGCAAACTGCTCCCAATCCCGGGAACCAGGCAAACTGCTCCCAAACCTGGGAGCCAGTCAAACTGCTCCCAAACCCTGGAACCAGGGAAACTGCTCCCAAACCCTGGAACCAGGGAAACTGCTCCCAAACCCGGGAACCAGGCAAACTGCTCCCAAACCCGGGAAACTGCTCCCAAACCCTGGAACCAGGGAAACTGCTCCCAAACCCGGGAACCAGGCACACTGCTCCCAAACCCGGGAACCAGGCAAGCTGCTCCCAAACCCGGGAACCAGGGAAACTGCTCCCAAACCCTGGAACCAGGGAAACTGCTCCCAAACCCTGGAACCAGGCAAACTGCTCCCAAACCCGGGAACCAGGCAAACTGCTCCCAAACCCTGGAACCAGGCAAACTGCTCCCAAACCCTGGAACCAGGCAAACTGCTCCCAATCCCGGGAACCAGGCAAACTGCTCCCAATCCCGGGAACCAGGCAAACTGCTCCCAAACCCGGGAACCAGGCAAACTGCTCCCAATCCCTGGAACCAGGCAAACTGCTCCCAAACCCGGGAACCAGGCAAACTGCTCCCAAACCCTGGAACCAGGCAAACTGCTCCCAAACTCGGGAACCAGGGAAACTGCTCCCAAACCCGGGAACCAGGCAAACTGCTCCCAAACCCGGGAACCAGGCAAACTGCTCCCAATCCCGGGTACCAGGGAAACTGCTCCCAAACTCGGGAACCAGGGAAACTGCTCCCAAACCCGGGAACCAGGCAAACTGCTCCCAATCCCGGGAACCAGGCAAACTGCTCCCAAACCCGTGAGCCAGGCAAACTGCTCCCAAACCCGGGAACCAGGCAAACTGCTCCCAAACCCGGGAACCAGGCAAACTGCTCCCAATCCCGGGAACCAGGCAAACTGCTCCCAAACCTGGGAACCAGGCAAACTGCTCCCAAACCCTGGAACCAGGGAAACTGCTCCCAAACCCTGGAACCAGGGAAACTGCTCCCAAACCCGGGAACCAGGCAAACTGCTCCCAAACCCGGGAAACTGCTCCCAAACCCTGGAACCAGGGAAACTGCTCCCAAACCCGGGAACCAGGCACGCTGCTCCCAAACCCGGGAACCAGGCAAGCTGCTCCCAAACCTGGGAACCAGGGAAACTGCTCCCAAACCCTGGAACCAGGGAAACTGCTCCCAAACCCTGGAACCAGGCAAACTGCTCCCAAACCCGGGAACCAGGCAAACTGCTCCCAAACCCTGGAACCAGGGAAACTGCTCCCAAACCCGGGAAACTGCTCCCAAACCCGGGAACCTGCTCCCAAACCCGGGAACCTGCTCCCAAACCCGGGAACCAGGCAAACTGCTCCCAAACCCGGGAACCAGGCAAACTGCTCCCAAACCCGGGAACCAGGCAAACTGCTCCGAAACCCGGGAACCAGGCAAACTGCTCCCAAACCCGGGAACCAGGGAAACTGCTCCCAAACCCTGGAACCAGGGAAACTGCTCCCAAACCCGGGAACCAGGCAAACTGCTCCCAAACCCGGGAACCAGGCAAACTGCTCCCAAACCCGGGAACCAGGCAAACTGCTCCCAAACCCGGGAACCAGGGAAACTGCTCCCAAACCCTGGAACCAGGGAAACTGCTCCCAAACCCGGGAACCAGGCAAACTGCTCCCAATCCCTGGAACCAGGGAAACTGCTCCCAATCCCGGGAACCAGGCAAACTGCTCCCAAACCCGGGAACCAGGCAAACTGCTCCCAATCCCAGGAACCAGGCAAACTGCTCCCAAACCTGGGAACCAGGCAAACTGCTCCCAAACCTGGGAACCAGGCAAACTGCTCCCAAACCCTGGAACCAGGGAAACTGCTCCCAAACCCTGGAACCAGGGAAACTGCTCCCAAACCCGGGAACCAGGCAAACTGCTCCCAAACCCGGGAAACTGCTCCCAAACCCTGGAACCAGGGAAACTGCTCCCAAACCCGGGAACCAGGCACGCTGCTCCCAAACCCGGGAACCAGGCAAGCTGCTCCCAAACCTGGGAACCAGGGAAACTGCTCCCAAACCCTGGAACCAGGGAAACTGCTCCCAAACCCTGGAACCAGGCAAACTGCTCCCAAACCCGGGAACCAGGCAAACTGCTCCCAAACCCTGGAACCAGGGAAACTGCTCCCAAACCCGGGAAACTGCTCCCAAACCCGGGAACCTGCTCCCAAACCCGGGAACCTGCTCCCAAACCCGGGAACCAGGCAAACTGCTCCCAAACCCGGGAACCAGGCAAACTGCTCCCAAACCCGGGAACCAGGCAAACTGCTCCTAAACCCGGGAACCAGGCAAACTGCTCCCAAACCCGGGAACCAGGGAAACTGCTCCCAAACCCTGGAACCAGGGAAACTGCTCCCAAACCCGGGAACCAGGCAAACTGCTCCCAAACCCGGGAACCAGGCAAACTGCTCCCAAACCCGGGAACCAGGCAAACTGCTCCCAAACCCGGGAACCAGGGAAACTGCTCCCAAACCCTGGAACCAGGGAAACTGCTCCCAAACCCGGGAACCAGGCAAACTGCTCCCAATCCCTGGAACCAGGGAAACTGCTCCCAATCCCGGGAACCAGGCAAACTGCTCCCAAACCCGGGAACCAGGCAAACTGCTCCCAATCCCAGGAACCAGGCAAACTGCTCCCAAACCTGGGAACCAGGCAAACTGCTCCCAAACCTGGGATATGGTGAAAAGTTGAATTGATGTCTGTTCCCCTTACCCTCTCTGTCCTTTATCCTGAGTCCCAGGCCCATCATTTTGGGTCCAGCACCGAAGATCTGAAGCTTCCGCAGCTCTGGGTTTCTGGCAAAATCGTCTTCAGAAGGATCGCCCTGTAAGGAAATTAACTGTTGATCCTTTTGTAACCATCACATCAAAATTCAGTGAGCTGCAGATACCTACACAGGAGCACCTACTGGTGCCGATACCCACACAGAGGCACCTACTGGTGCCGATACCCACACAGGAGCACCTACTGGTGCCGATACCCTTACAGAGGCACCTACTAGGTGCCGATACCCTTACAGGGGCATACACTGGGTGCTGATACCCTTACAGGTGCAAACACTGGGTGCCGATACCCTTACAGGGGCACATACTGGGTGCCGATACCCTTACAGAGGCACCTACTAGGTGCCGATACCCTTACAGGGGCATACACTGGGTGCTGATACCCTTACAGGTGCAAACACTGGGTGCCGATACCCTTACAGGGGCACCTACTGCGTGCCGATACCATTACAGGGGGACCTACTGGGTGCCGATACCCTTAGGGGGCACCTACTGGTACCGATACCCTTACAGGTGCACCTACTGGTGCCGATACCCTTACAGGGGCAACTACTGGTGCCGATACCCTTACAGGGGCACCTACTGGTGCCGATACCCTTACAGGGGCATCTACTGGTCCCGATACCCTTACAGGGCATCTACTGGGTGCCGATACCCTTACAGGGGCATCTACTGGTGCCGATACCCTTACAGGGGCACCTACTGGTACCGATACCCTTACAGGTGCACCTACTGGTGCCGATACCCTTACAGGGGCACCTACTGGTGCCAATACCCTTACAGGGCATCTACTGGGTGCCGATACCCTTGCAGGGGCACCTACTTGTGCCGATACCCTTACAGGGGCACCTACTGGTGCCGATACCCTTATACAGGGGCATACACTGGGTGCCAATACCCTTACAGGGGCATCTACTGGTGCCGATACCCTTACAGGGGCATCTACTGGGTGCCGATACCCTTACAGGGGCACCGACTGGTCCCAATACCCTTACAGGGGCATCTACTGGTCCCGATACCCTTACGGGGGCACCTACTGGTGCCGATACCCTTACGGGGGCATCTACTGGTCCCGATACCCTTACAGGGCATCTGCTGGGTGCCGATACCCTTACAGGGGCACCTACTGGTACCGATACCCTTACAGGGGCACCTACTGGTGCCGATACCCTTACAGGGGCACCTACTGGTGCCGATACCCTTACGGGGGCATCTACTGGTCCCGATACCCTTACAGGGCATCTGCTGGGTGCCGATACCCTTACAGGGGCACCTACTGGTACCGATACCCTTACAGGGGCACCTACTGGTGCCGATACCCTTACAGGGGCACCTACTGGTGCCGATACCCTTACAGGGGCACCTACGGGTGCCGATACCCTTACAGGGGCACCTACTGGTGCCAATACCCTTACAGGGCATCTACTGGGTGCCGATACCCTTACAGGGGCACCTACTGGGTGCCGATACCCTTACAGGGGCATCTACTGGGTGCCGATACCCTTACAGGGGCATCTACTGGTGCCGATACCCTTACAGGGGCACCTACTGGTGCCGATACCCTTATACAGGGGCATACACTGGGTGCCGATACCCTTACAGGGGCATCTACTGGTGCCGATACCCTTACAGGGGCATCTACTGGGTGCCGGTACCCTTACAGGGGCACCGACTGGTCCCAATACCCTTACAGGGGCATCTACTGGTACCGATACCCTTACAGGGGCACCTACTGGTGCCGATACCCTTACAGGGGCACCTACTGGTGCCGATACCCTTACAGGGGCACCTACTGGTGCCAATACCCTTACAGGGCATCTACTGGGTGCCGATACCCTTACAGGGGCACCTACTGGGTGCCGATACCCTTACAGGGGCATCTACTGGGTGCCGATACCCTTACAGGGGCATCTACTGGTGCCGATACCCTTACAGGGGCACCTACTGGTGCCGATACCCTTATACAGGGGCATACACTGGGTGCCGATACCCTTACAGGGGCATCTACTGGTGCCGATACCCTTACAGGGGCATCTACTGGGTGCCGGTACCCTTACAGGGGCACCGACTGGTCCCAATACCCTTACAGGGGCATCTACTGGTCCCGATACCCTTTCAGGGCATCTACTGGGTGCCGATACCCTTACGGGGCACCTACTGGTCCTAATACCCTTACAGGGACACCTACTGGGTATCAAAAGCCTTACAGTGCTGATACCCTGTCACTCCTTGTCCTTCTCGACCTGTCTGCAGCCTTTGATCACTCCATCCTCCTCCAACGCCTCTCCACTGTCATCCAGCTATGTGGGACTGCACTCGCCTGGTTCCATTCTTATCTGTCTAATCGTAGCCAGAGAATCATCTGCAATGGCATCTCTTCCTGCTCCCGCATCGTTACCTCTGGAGTCCCCCAAGGATCTATCCTTGGCCCCCCCTCCTATTTCTCGTCTACATGCTGCCCCTTGGCGACATCATCCAAAAGCACAGCGTCAGTTTCCACATGTACACTGATATCACCCAGCTCTAACTCAGCACCACTTCACTCAACCCCTCCACGGTCTCTAAATTGTCAGACTGCTTGTCCGACATCCAGTTCTGGATGAGCAGAAATTTTCTCCAATTAAATATTGGGAAGACCGAAGCCATTGTTTTCACAAACTCCATTCCCTAGCCACCGACTCCATCCCTCTCCCTAACATCTGTCTAAGGCTGAACCTCGCTGTTCACAACCTTAGTATCATATTTGATCCTGAAATGAGCTTCTGACCACATAGCCGCGGTATAACTAAGACCGCCTATTTCCACCTCCATCACATCGCCTGTCTCCACCCCTGCCTCAGCTCATCTGCTGCTGAAACCCTCATCTATGTCTTTGTTACCTCTAGACTTGATTATTCCAATGCACTCCTGGCTGGCCTCCCACATTCCACCCTACGTAAACTTGAGGTCATCCAAAACTCGGTTGCCCGTGTCCTAACTCGCACCAAGTCCCGTTCGCCCATCACCCCTGTGCTCGCTGACCGACATTGGCTCCCGGTTAAACAGCGCCTCGATTTCAAAATTCTCATCCTCGTTTTCAAATCCCTCCATGGCCTCGCCCCTCCCTATCTCTGTAATCTCCTTCAGCCCCACAACCAGCCCCCCCCGCCCCCAACCTGAGATATCTGCGCTCCTCTAATTCTGGCCTCTTGAGCATCCCTGATTATAATCGCTCAACAATTGGTGGCCGTGCCTTCAGTTGTCTCAGCCCTAAGCTCTGGAATCCCCCCCCCCTAAGCCTCTCTGCCTTTCTACCGCTCTTTCCTCCTTTAAGATGCTCCTTAAAACTTACCTCTTTGACCAAGCTTTTGGTCATCTGCCCTAATTCCTCCTTATCTGGCTCGGTGTCAAACTTTTTGTCTTACAATACTCCTGTGAAGCGCCTTGGGACGTTTTATGACGTTAAAAGTTGTTGCTGTTGTTGTTACAGGGGCACTTACTGGGTGCTGGTACCCTTACAGGTTGAGCGTAGTTACGGAAAAGGCCAAGGAACAATCAAAGGTGAAGATACACACCTGGAAGAGGGCTAATTTCAGGGAGTTGAAAAGGGATCTGGCCCAGGTGGAATGGAAATGAAGATTATCGGGTGAAACAGTAAATGAGCAATAGGAGGCCTTCAAGGAGGAGATAGTGTGCATACAGACTATGAGGGGGAAAGGAAAGGCATCCAAAACTGAAGCTTCCTGGATGACTAAAGTACTTGGGATTAAAATAAAACAAAAAAGGAGGCTTATGATAAATGTCTGGATCATAATACAATAGAAAATCAAGCAGAATACAGAAAGTACAAAGGAGAACTGAGAAAGGAAATAAGAGGGTCAAAGAGAATGTATCAGAAAATATTAGCAAGTAACCTAAAAAGGAACACTGAAGTATTTTATAAATAAGTAAAGAGTTAAGGAATAGTCAAAGGAAGGGTGGGGCTGATTAGGAACCAAAAAGGAGACTTTCTTGTGGAGACAGAGGGCATGGCTGAGGTACTAAATGAGTATTTTGCATCTGCCTTTACTGGAGAAGAGGGTGATGCCAAAGTAGCAGAAAGGAGGAGGCAGCAGAGAAATTGGATACGATAGAGATAAAGAGGAGGTACTTAAGCAGCTGGCAGCTTTCACAGTAAAAATGTAACCCGGTCTGGATGGGATGCATCTTAGGTTGTCAAAGAAAGTAAGGGTGGAAATAGCAGAGGCTCTGCACATAATCTTTCAATCCTCCTTGGATATGATGTGGAGATGCCGGTGTTGGACTGGGGTGGACAAATGTAGGAAGTCACACAACACCAGGTTATAGTCCAACAGCTTTATTTGAAATCACAAGCATTCGGAGCGCTGCTCCTTCATAAGGTGAAGAAGAGAAGCATACAGGCACAGCATATATAGTCAGAGAAAACTGCCAGATGATTACAGGTAATCTTTCTAACTGCCCTTTATCCCACCTCGGCAGAGAGATAATCACAGCAATCAAAGGTGTGAATGGTGTCCAAACAGGTCAGTCAGGAAAACATTACATCAAAGAACAATGAGGTGGAGTCACAAGGGGTCAAATGTTGCAGATGCTGGGGTCTGTATGAAAAACAGAAAAAAACCAAAAAACGTTGCTGGAAATCACAGCAGGTCCGGCCGCATCTGTGCAGAGAGAATAAGCCAACGACTACTCGAGTCTGGATGACTCTACGTCAGGTGGGGTTACATGTAGCGTAACATGTACCCAAGTACCCGTTTGAGGCCGTCCTCATGAGTGCGGAACTTAGCTATCAGTTTCTGCTCGACGATTTTGCGTTGTCGTGTGTCTCGAAGGCCGCCTTGGAGAATGCTTACCCGAAGATCGGAGGCTGAATGTCCTTGACTGCTGAAGTGTTCCCCGACTGGGAGGGAACACTCCTGCCTGGCGATTGTTGAGCGGTGTCCGTTCATCTGTTGTCGCAGTGTCTGCATGGTCTCGCCGATGTACCATGCTCCGGGGCATCCTTTCCTGCAACGTATGAGGTAGACAACGTTGGCCGAGTCACAGGAGTATGTACCATGTACCTGGTGGGTGGTGTCCTCATGTGTGATGATGGTATCAGTTGATGATCTGGCATGTCTTGCAGAGGTTGCCGTGGCAGGGTCGTGTGGTGGCGTGGTCGCTGTTCTCCTGAAAGCTGGGTAATTTGCTGCGAACGATGGTCTGTTTGAGGTTAGGCGGCTGTTTGAAGGCGAGTAGTGGAGGCTCCTCGCCTTCAAACAGTCGCCTTCAACACAGACTACGCTGAGAGACTCTGCCGTCGTACCTCTCGCACACTCCTCAACCATCTCGTACACCAGCTCTACAGCAGACGCCGCAACCTCGAAACCAAGATAGAGCTTGTGCTCAGGACACAGCAGACCAGCTACGAGACACCGCCAAGCAGACGAGGCAACGGAACTACACTACCTACATGCACACCAAGAACAGGAAGCTTGAGAAACTCGGCATCACCACCAGCAGCAACCAAGCCTCCCCCGGTACCATGGTTGGAACCACAGGGAAGTCCATCGTCAACTTGTCCAACCACACCCTTCAACCAGACGAAACTGAAGTTCTCAGCCGAGGCCTCAATTTCTGCCCCACCACCAAAATGGACTCCATCGGCCTCGCGGCAGACACAGAGGAATTCATCAGGAGAATGAGGCTCCGGGAATTCTTCCACAAATCCCAAGATGTCAGTAGCGAACCCAATGAGACAATCAATGATCCGGAACAGCAGACAGAGGGATCCGCGGTGCAGCAACCGAAGAAGAAAGAGTCAAATTGGACCCCTCCGGGGGGCCGCTGCCCTAAGCTTGACATGTATGCTCAAGCTGTCAGGAGATGCATCAACGCCAGATTCATCAGCCGCACTCACAAGACAGTCCAGAATGTCACCCGAGCACAACGCAACGCCATCCACGCTCTCAAGACCAACCGCAACATCATCATCAAACCAGCAAAGGAGGAGCCATTGTCATACAGAACAGAACGGACTATTGCAAAGAAGCATACCGACAACTGGACAACCAGGAACACTACAGACAGTTGCCCGCAGATCCGACCAAAGAACACACCCGCCAACTCAATAGACTGATCAAGACCTTCGATCCAGACCTTCAGAGCATCCTACGCACTCTCATCCCACGTACTCCCCGCGTGGGAGACTTCTACTGCCTCCCAAAGATACACAAAGCCAACACACCCGGACGTCCTATCGTATCAGGCAACGGAACCCTGTGTGAGAACCTCTCTGGATACATAGAGGGCATCCTGAAATCCATCGTACAAGCAACCCCCAGCTTCTGTCGCGACACTACAGACTTCTTACAGAAACCCAGCACCCACGGACCAGTTGAACCAGGAACACTCCTCGCCACGATGGACGTCTCGGCACTCTGCACCAGTATCCCCCACGATGACGGCATCGCTGCGACAGCCTCAGTACTCAACACCAACAACAGCCAATCTCCAGACGCCATCCTACAACTCATCCGCTTCATCCTTGACCACAATGTCTTCACCTTCGACAACCAGTTCGTTACCCAAACACACGGAACATCCATGGGGACCAAATTCACACCCCAATACGCCAACATCTCCATGCACAAGTTCGAGCAAGACTTCTTCGCTGCACAGGACCTCCAACCAACGCTATACACCAGATACATCGACAACATTTTCTTCCTATGGACCCACGGCGAAGAATCACTGAAAAGACTACACGATGACATCAACAAGTTCCATCCCACCATCAAACTTACCATGGACTACTCCTCAGAATCGGTTTCATTCTTGGACACACGAATCTCCATCAAAGACGGACACCTCAGCACTTCACTCTACCGCAAGCCCACGGACAACCTCACGATGCTCCACTTCTCCAGCTTCCACCCTAACCACGTTAAAGAAGCCATCCCCTATGGACAAGCCCTGCGAATACACAGGATCTGCTCAGACGAGGAGGAACGCGATGGACACCAGCAGACGCTGAAAGACGCCCTCGTAAGAACGGGATATGATGCTCGACTCGGCGATCGACGGTTCCGACGGGCCACAGCGAAAAATCGCATAGACCTCCTCAGAAGACAAACACGGGACACAACCAACAGAGTACCCTTCGTCGTCCAGTACTTCCCCGGAGCAGAGAAACTACGCCATGTTCTCCGCAGCCTTCAAAATGTCATCAACGACGACGAACACCTCGCTAAGGCCATCCCCACGCCTCCACTACTCGCCTTCAAACAGCCGCCTAACCTCAAACAGACCATCGTTCGCAGCAAATTACCCAGCTTTTAGGAGAACAGCGACCAATCCACCACACAACCCTGCCACCACACAACCCTGCCATGGCAACCTCTGCAAGACATGCCAGATCATCAACACAGATACCAACATTACACGTGAGGACACCACCCACCAGGTACATGGTACATACTCATGTGACTCGGCCAACATTGTCTACCTCATACGTTGCAGGAAAGGATGCCCCGGAGCATGGTACATCGGCGAGACCATGCAGACACTGCGACAACGGATGAACGGACACTGCACAACAATCGCCAGGCAGGAGTGCTCCCTCCCAGTCGGGGAACACTTCAGCAGTCAAGGACATTCAGCCTCCGATCTTCGGGTAAGCATTCTCCAAGGCGGCCTTCGAGACACACGACAACGCAATATCGTCGAGCAGAAACTGATAGCCAAGTTCCGCACGCATGAGGACGGCCTCAACCGGGATCTTGGGTTCATGTCACGCTACATGTAACCCCACCTGACGTAGAGTCATCCAGACTCGAGTAGTCGTTGGCTTATTCTCTGCACAGTTGCGGCCGGACCTGCTGTGATTTCCAGCAAAGTTTTTTGGGTTTTTTCTGTTTTTCATACAGACCCCAGCATCTGCCACATTTGACCCATTGTGACCCCACCTCATTGTTCTTTGATGTAATGTTTTCCTGACTGACCTGTTTGGACACCATTCACACCTCTGATTGCTGTGATTATCTCTCTGCCGAGGTATGGTAAAGGGCAGTTAGAAAGATTACCTGTAATCATCTGGCAGTTTTCTCTGACTATATAAGCTGTGCCTGTATGTTTCTCTTTACTTCACCTGACGAAGGAACAGCACTCCGAAAGCTTGTGATTTCAAATAAAGCTGTTGGACTATAACCTGGTGTTGTGTGACTTCCTACTCGTTGGATATGGAAGTGGTGCCGGAGGACTGGAGGATTGCAAATGTAACACCCCGTTCAATCAAGGGGAGATAGATAAACCCACTAACTACAGGCCAGTCAGCCTAACGTCGGTGGTGGGGAAACTTCGAGAGACCATAATCCTGGACAAAATTAATTGTCACTTGGAAGAACATGGTTAATAAACGACAGCCAACATGTGTTTGTTAAAGGCAAATAGTATCTGACTAACTTGACTGAGTTCTTCAATGAAATATGGAGGGGGTTGATGAAGGTAGTACAGTTGATGTGGATATGGATTTTCAGAAGGCATTAAATAAAGTGCCATATTAAAGACTTATCAAAATGGGATTAAAGGGGCTAAGAGACAGAAAGCAGAGATTAGCGGTAAACGGTTGTTTTTCAGATTGGAGGGTAGTATACAGTGGTGTCTCCCAGGGGTTGGTATTAGGGCCACTTTTTGATATATATTCATGACCTAATTTTGAGTATAAGGAAAAACAATCACAGCTCAGATTAAACTGGTGAAGTAATTTTGGTAATAACTCTGAAGAACCAAATATAGCTCACTTACAATAAGAAGCTTGCAATTCAAGCCTACTGTACTGTTAGATATTGAGCAGCACTGGCACAACCGATCAGACTGGTCATAGAAACAACTGTGCCAGACAGAGTACCTAAGGCAAGACACTACACTTTTAACAGCAACCCAACTTGATTACACCATTAATTAATAGTAAATATATACTCAAAACCCCATACGTTTGGTGCAATGATCAGGGGCTTTGGGTTCGCATCCTGCATTGCAGATTTTCCAGTGGGAAAGAACTTAGAGAACAGTTGAAAAACCCATCACTGGGCTGTTAAGCAGGATCTTCGCTTCGTTCCAGTGGATCCTGTATGCTCAGTGTATTTAGGTGACGAGTACCATTCAGAATCACCCCCGGGCCCCATGGCCATGGCCCACTGAAAGGTAGACACAAGAAACCCAGTGAAGAGCTTGCTACTGTTAATGTGAGAACTGGAAAAAGGGCATTGCTGCAAGCTCAAGTGCCCCTGCAACCTGATCTTCAGCGGTTGATTCCTATTTTCATGCCCCACCTTAGTTACCTTCCAAGGAGGCTTCCTACCAGGGAGGCGCGCCATCAGGAAACAGGGGCCATTCCAACTGCATTGCTCTCGGTTGCCCATCTCTCATAGTGAGGTACTAGGAATATCAAGCCAGGCCTCTTTTTTATTTATTTATTCATTCATATGGTGTGGGCATTACTGGCAAGGCCCATCTCTAATTGCCCTTCAACCATTGCAGCCCGTGTGGTGAAGGTACTCCCACAGTGCAGTTAGGTAGAGAGTTTCAGGATTTTGACCAAGCGACGATGAAGGAACAACGATATATTTCCAAATCAGGATGGCGTGTGACTTGGAGGGGAACTTGTAGGTGATGGTGTTCCCATGCGCCTGCTGCCCTTGTCCTACTCGGTGGTATTTATGTACCTGATCTAGTTAAGTTTCTGGCCAAAGGTGACCCCAGAATTTCGATGGTGGGGGATTCGATAATGGTGATGGCATTGAATATCAAGGGGATGGGTTAGACACTCTCTTATTGGAGATGGCCATTGCCTGGCACGAATGTTACTTGCCAATTATCAGCCCAAGCCTGGACGTTGTCCAGGTCTTGCTGCATGCAGGCACGGACGGACTGCTTCATTATCTGAGGAATTGCAAATGGAGCTGATCACTGTGCAATCAGCGAACAGATCCACTTCTGACCTTATGATGGAGGAAAGGATCACTGATGAAGTAGATGGTTGGGCCTCGTACTCTGCCCTGAGGAACTCCTGGGACTGAGATGATTAGCCCTCTAACAAACACAACCATCTTCCTTTGTGCTAGGTATGACTCCAGCCAGTAGTGTTTTCCCCGATTCCCATTGACTTCAATTTTACTAGGGCACCTTGGTGCCACACTCTGTCAAATGCTGCCTTGATGTCGAGGGCAGTCACTCTCACCTCGCTGAAATTCAGCTCTTTTGTCCAGGTTTGGCCCAAGGCTGTAATGAGGTCTGGAGCCGAGTGGTCCTGGAAGAACCGAAACTGAACATCAGTGAGCAGGTTATTGGTGAGTAAGTGCTGCTTGATAGCACTGCCAGTGACAACTTTCATCATTTGCTGATGATTGAGAGTAGGCGGATATGGCAGGAATTGGCTGGATTGGATTTGTCCTGCTTTTTGTGGACAGGACATAGCTAGACAATTTTCTACATTGTCGGGTAGATGCCAGTGTTGTAGCTGTACTGGAAAATCTTAGCTAGAGGCACAGCTAGTTCTGGAGCAAAATCTTCAACACTACAGCCGGAATGTTGTCAGGGCCCATAGCCTTTGCTTGTATCTGCGCTCAGCCGTTCCTTGATATCACGTGGGTTGAATCGTTAAGTTTTCTGTATAACCAGTATTATTCTGGTAATGGAGGGTTCTGGGTGGGAAACTTCAATGTCCATCACCAAAAGTGGTTTGGTAGCACCACTGCTGACCGATCCGGCCGAGTCCTGAAGGACATAGCTGCTCGACTGGGCTTGCGGCAGGTGCGAATGGGTCAATAACTAGTGGTCATAGATTCAAAATCAGTGGCAAATGATCTAGAGGGAAGATGAGGAGAATTTTTTTCACTCAGAGTTGGCAGATTTGGAACACACTACTTGAAAAGGTGGTGGAAGCTGATGCCATAAATAATTTTAAAATAGAGTTGGATAGGTATTAAGGATAAAAAGCAGGGATGTGGGACTAAGCACCACTGCTCAAAGAGGCAGCACAGGCACGATGGGCCGAATGGCCTCCTTCTGTGCTGTAAGTTTCTATGATTCTATTCCAAATGCAGTCACACCTATGATTTATAAAGTGACTATTTCGGCTTAATGTTGATCTTTTAATACATCCCATCATCTGATTTGCTTTACTCACTGCCACTGAGCATTGTTGCAATCTGTCAATCAGAACACTCCAGATCTTTTTCATTTTCTATGCACGTTATTTTATTCCCATTTAAGTAATAGTCTCTTCCTATGTTCCTGGATTTTTTGTCCCCATGTGAAGCACTTTGTATTTCACTACAATGAATTTCATCTGCCACCTGGCTGCCCAATTCCCAAGTATATTGAAATCCTCCTGTGGCTTATCCTGTTCTGCTTTGCAGTCTGCCACCTTCAGTAGCTTTGTATCAACTGCTAAAGTAGCCACAGTGCTTGTGAACCTAAGCTTCAGATTATTTGTAAAGATATTAAACAAGATGTCCCACAACAGATCGCTAATTGAGGCTTTCTTTGCAATGATGGTCTAAAGAGCATGTGGTTGGTCAATGGTTGCGGTCATACACCTGAACAGAGTCTGTAGAGAGACTAAGCATCTTGTTTTATTCATATGAATGTCCTCAAAGACAGCACTCTTTACTGATGCTTGTTGGTCAATGCTAGCAACTTGATTCCTGGAAAAAAGTTCCAAAATATTATGAATACTTAAGGGGAGGAGAGCATTGAGCAGTGCTTCAGGCTTTTCGTACAATTTACCCATCAGCTGTTTGAACTTCCAGCCAGTGCTCAGCTGTGCAGCAACAACAGCAGAGCAGTTCTCTGCACAGATTGCTGGTTTGGGTTGACAACTGTCCTGCAGATCAGAGGACAGCCACCTTCTGATTCCATTTCAGGTTTCGTACAATGAATGAGGCACATCAGGAAAGAGGACTTTGGAGCAGAGATTTAGCAAGACAGAATAGAGCACACACTATTTGAAGAGTCCAGCACAAACCATGGGAAATACACATATTGAATACAAATAAAAATGGGATTTGAAGATTTATATCCATGTAATTACCACCAGCGATTACTAAAAACAGATTCCACTGTCTATTCGCTGTGTTGCACAGTGTTTACCTGTATTTTGCCACTGCAAACTATCATTCATAAATAATCGAGATTAGTTCTTTCGGCTGATATGAAGCAAGTCCAGCACCTGATTTTCCACCGACTGGACTGACTAGATCTACCAATTATAATCCTGAGTTCAATGCTAAATAGAGTAGCAGTTGGTTTCTAGACTACACTGTCAAAAATGAGCACTCCCAGTTCTTTAGACTGTGGCACAAATCAAAAGCAATCTGGTACAACCACTGAAAGAAACATAATTTAACCTGTCTCGACCATAACATTCACTGGTGGAGTGTAAAGATGTGTCTACTTAGTAACTATGAGCAACATCTGAAAGGGGACAATCACCACCTAAAATCTAATGACTGTACTTGAATCCTGTTGACAGTTCGAAGGTCTCTGTAGGGAGTTCAAATTGATTGTAGACTGGAGCAACAGCCTCAAATACTTACATGGAAATACCTTTTTTAAATATATAAGCAGTTAAGAGACTACAACTGTTAAAATGTGGTAAGATTAGAATACTTATGGGGGCGAACAGGTTTTTTCTGTACAGCTGACACTTCGAACAGTCACCACAGGGAGAATGTGGGAAATCAGTGAATAGGTAAATCAGCATCAGAGGAGTGGGAAGCGTTCAAGGAAGAGATAGTGAAGGTTCAGAGCAAATATGTTCTCACAAAAAAAAGGGTGGCACGCCCAAATATAGAGCCCCCTGGATGTCAAGGGGTATACAGGGCAGGGTAAGGCAAGGGAAGCTCATGTCAGATACCGAGAGCTAAATACTGCAGAAAGCCTAGAGGAGTATAGAAAGTGCAGGGGTGAAATTACAAAGGAAATTAGGAAAGCAAAAAGAGAGGACCTGAAAAAAATATTGGCAAGTAAAATCAAGGAAAACCCAAAGATAAAGAGCAAGAGGATAACAAAAGTAAGAGTAGGGCCTATTCGAAACCAAAAAGGTAACCTTTGTATTGAGGTGGAACACGTGGGTATCGTTCTTAATGAATACTTTGCATCTGTCTTCACAAAAGAGGGACGATGCACACATTGTAGTTAAGGAGGAGTGTGAAATATTAGATGAGATAAACATAGTGAGAGGGGAAGTATTAAGGGGTTTAGTATCTTTGAAAGTGGATAATCACCAGGCCCGGATGAAATGTTTCCCAGACTGTTAAAAGAAGCAAGGGAGGAAATAACGGAGGCTCTGACCATCATTTTCCAAGCCTCTCTGGCTACAGATGCGATGTTGGAGGACTGGAGGATTGCTAAGATTACACCATTGTTTAAAAAGGGAGAAAGGGATAGACCAAGTAATTACAGGCCAGATAGCCTAACCTTGGTGGTGGGAAAATTACTGGAAAAAATTCTGAGGGACAGGATAAATCTTCATTTAGAAAGACAGAGATTAATCAGGGACAGTCAGCATGGTATGTTAAGGGATGGTCATGTCTGGCTAACCCAATTGAATTTTTTGAGGCGGTAACATGGAGGCGCATTTGATGTAGTCTACATGGGTTTAGCAAGGCTTTTGACAAGGTTCCACATGGCAGACTAGTCAGAAAGGTAAAAGCCCATGGGATCCAAGGGAAAGTGGCAAGTTGGATCCAAAATTGGCTCAGTGGCAGGAAGCAAAGGGTAAGGGTCAACAGGTGTTCTTGTGACTGGAAGGAGGTTTCCAGCGGGGTTCCACAGGGCTCAGTGCTATGTCCCTTGCTTTCTGTAGTATATATCAATGATTTAGACTTCAATGCAGGGGGCATGATTAAGGCATTTTCAGTTGATACAAAAATTGTCCGTGTGGTTGAGTGAGGAAGGAAGCTGTAGACTGCAGAAAGATATCAATGGACTGGTCAAGTAGGCAGAAAAGTGGCAAATGGAATTCAAACCGGCGAAGTGTGAGGTAATGCATTTGAGGAGGGCTAACAAGGAAAGGGAATACACATAAAATGGTAGGACACTGAGAAATGTAGAGGAAGAGAGAGACCTTGGAGTGTATGTCCACAGATCCCTGAAGGTAGCAGGACAGGTAGATGTGGTGGTTAAGAAGGCATACGGGATGCTTGCCTTTATTAGCCAAGGCATAGAATGCAGGTGCAGGGAGGTTATGCTTGAACTGTATAAACCACTAGTTAGGCCGCATCTAGAATACTGCGTGCAGTTCTGGTCACCATATTAAAGGAAAGATGTGATTGCACTAGAGAGGGTACAGAGGAGGTTTACGAGGATGTTGCCGGGACTGGAGAATTTTAGCTGTGAGGAAAGATTGGATCGGCTGGGGTTGTTTTCTTTGGAACAAAGGAGGCTGAGGGGAGACTTGATTGAGGTGTATAAAATTATATGGGGCCTAGATAGAGTGGATAGGAAGGACCTATTTCCCTTAGCAGAGAGGTCAATAACCAGAGGGCATAGCTTTAAAGTAATTGGTAGGAGGATTAGAGGGGAGTTGAGAACTTTTTTCACCCAGAGGGTGGTGGGGGTCTGGAACTCACTGCCTGAAAGGGTGGTAGAGGCAGAAACCCTCATCACATTTAACAAGTACTTGGATGTGCGCTTGAAGTGCCGAAACCTACAGGGCTACGGACCAAGAGCTGGAAAGTGGGCTTAGGCTGGATAGCTCTTTTTCAGCCGGCAGAGACACGATGGGCCGAATGGCTTCCTTCTGTGCCGTAAATTTCTACGATTCCAATGTCCGCATCATTATTTTATTGTGAAATATCAAACCTTCACAAATAATTAACTTAATTAACTATGTGTCAGCCGTGGCTCAGTGGGTAGCACTCTCGCCTAAGTCAGAAGATTGTGGGTTCAAGTCCCACTCCATCGACTTGACACAAAAACCTAGGCCGACACTCCAGTGCAGTGCCGAGGGAGTGCTGCACTGTCGGAGGTGCCGTCTTTCGAATGAGACATTAATCCTCTCAGGTGGACGTAAAAGATTTCATGACACTATTTTAAAGAAGTTGCAGGGAGTTGTACCGGGTGTTCTGGCCAATATTTATCCCTCAAGCAACATAACAAAGAGAGATTATCTGTTCATTAACAACAGCAGAAAATGCTGGAAACACTCAGGTCAGGTAGCATCGTGAAACGAGAAACAGAGTTAATGTTTCAGGTTCATCAACCTGAAACGTTAACTCAGTTTCTCTCTCCACGATGCTGCCTGACCTGCTGAGTGTTTCCAGTATTTTCTGTTGTTGTTTCAGATTTCCAGCATCCGCAGTATTTTGCTCATGTATTATCTGTTCATAAGCTCATTTCTGTTTGTGGGAGCTCTCCGTGCGCAAATTGGCTGCCGCATTTCCTACATTACAACAGTAACTACACTTCAAAAGTACTTCATTGGCTATAAAGCGCTTTGGGACGTCCTACAGTCGTGAAAGATAGAAATGCAAGTCATTCTTCCTCCTTTTAACATTTTTGTTTAGTTTGCTCCATTTGGCTTGGTATTTTTTTTTTAAGTTGATGCTGATGAGCTATGAGAACATGAAGCCTAAATAACAACAGAAAATGCTGGAAAAACTCAGCAGGTCAACATCCGTGGACAGAAATTTGAGTTGACGTTTCAGGTCGAACAGCCCTTCCCCTTCGCCTGGCACCTTCCCGTGCAAGTGGAGGAGATGTAACACCTGCCCCTATACCTCCCCCCTTCCCACTGTCCAGGGCCCCAAACACCCCTTCCAGGTGAAACAGTGATTTACTTGTACTTCTCGCAATCTAGTATATTGTACTCGCTGCTCACGATGCGGTCTCCTCTACATTGGGGAGACCAAACGCAGATTGGGTGACCGCTTTGCGGAACACCTCCGTTCAGTCCGTAAGGGTGACCCCGAGCTTCCGGTCGCCTGTCATTTTAATTCACCGCCCCATTCCCACTCGGACCTCACCGTCCTTGGCCTCTTGCATTGTTCCACGGAAGCTCAACGTAAACTCGAGGAACAGCACCTCATCTTCCGATTAGGCACTCTGCAGCCTTCCGGACTCGATATCGAGTTCAACAATTTCAGATCATAATCTCGGCCCCTATTTCATTTTTTCTTGTAATTTTTCCACTCCTTTTCCCCCCCCCCCCACCCCCTTTCCTTTTGTTTCTCTCTCACACCTGGCAGCTATCTCTTGCCCTGCCAGTACACTTTACACCTAATCTCAGCCTATTACCATCTCATCTAGCTTCCAATACCTTTTATTGTCTCTTTTTTACTTCTTTTGTTTCTTTTATTCTTTTGTCCAATCGCAGCCCTGCCTCCGATCTATCTTTTCTTTCCAGTTTTGAAGAAGGGTTCGACCCGAAACGTCAACTCAAATTTCTGTCCATGGATGTTGCCTGACCTGCTGAGTTTTTCCAGCATTTTCTGTTGTTATTTTGGATTTCCAACATCCGCAGTATTTTGCTATAGAACATGAAGCCTGATGGGAGCAGCTGAATTAACGCACATAGCTGAAGCTAAAGTAATGACCGCTGTTAAATCAACTCCTTCACAATGTTATCAGTAATTCCTCTCCAAATTCTGTGATATTATTGGTACAAATTACACTTTAAAATATAGTTGCATTAAAGTTTATAATTTTTGATTGATTTTTTTAATGAAATGTACTGATGTGGCACTCAGCTCTTTGTTTCAAGCTCTGCCAATAGAACCTGACTTTGGCACGGCCTGAAGGCAAGACAAAGCAGATGACACGAAACTCAGAAATGACGCAAGAGTGAGGAGGATAGTAAAAGATTTCAAGAGGACATAGACAGACTGCTGAAATGGGCAGACACATGGCAGATGAAATCGAATGCAGAGAAGTGGCAGCACGGTGGCATAGTGGTTAGCACTGTTGCCTCACAGCGCCAGGGACCCGGGTTCGAATCTGGCCTCGGGTGACTGTGCAAACTCCACACAGACATTCTCCCCGTGTTTGCGTGGGTTTCCGCCGGGTGCTCCGGTTTCCTCCCACAGTCCAAAGATGTGCGGGTTAGGTTGATTGGCTATGATAAATTGACCCTTAGTGTTAGGGGGATTAAATACGTGGGGTTACAGGGATAGGGTGGGATATGTGTAGGGGTTACGGGGATTGGGTGGGATATGTGTCGGTGCAGGCTCGATGGGCCGAAATGGCCTCTATCTGCACTGTGGGGTTTCTGTGATTCTGTGATTGTGAAGTGCGAAGTGATATATAAGGAAGAATAGGGAGAGGCAATATAAACTAAATTTAACGGGGGTGCAGGAAGAGAGAGACCGGGGGTGTTTGTGCACAAATCTTTCAAGGTGGCCGGACAAGTTGAGAAGGCTGTTAAAAGGGCATACGGGATCCTTGGCTTAAATAGAGGCATAGAGTACAAAAGCAAGGAGGTTATGCTAATCCTTTATAAATCACTGGTTAGGCCCCAGCTGGAGCGGTGTGTCCAATTCTGAGCACCACACTTTTGGAAGGATGTCAAGGCCCTAGAGAGGTTGCAGAGGAGATTTACTAGAATGGTACCAGGGATGAGAGACTTCAGTTATGTGGAGACACAAGAGAAGCTTGGATTGTTCTCCTTAGAGCAGAGAGGTTAAAGAAGATTTAATAGACGTGTTCAAAATCATTAAGGGTTTTGATAAGAGTAAATAAGGAGAAACTGCTGCCAGTGGCACAAGGGTCGGTAACCAGAAGAGACAGATTTAAGGTAACTGGCAAAAGAACCAGAGACAACATGAGGAAACTTTTTTTTTGTGAACAGCTAGTTTAGATGATCTGGAATGCACTGCTTGAAAGGGCAGTGCTGGTAACTTTCAAAAGGGAATTGGATAAATACTTGAAAGGAAAATAATTACAGGGCTATGGGGAAAGAGCAGGGGGGCTATGGGGAAAGAGCAGGGGGGCTATGGGGAAAGAGCAGGGGGGATATGGGGAAAGAGCAGGGGGGCTATGGGGAAAGAGCAGGGGGGATATGGGGAAAGAGCAGGGGGGCTATGGGGAAAGAGCAGGGGGGCTATGGGGAAAGAGCAGGGGGGCTATGGGGAAAGAGCAGGGGGGCTATGGGGAAAGAGCAGGGGGGCTATGGGGAAAGAGCAGGGGGGCTATGGGGAAAGAGCAGGGGAGTAGGACTAAATGGATAGCTCTACCAAAAAAACATCACAGGCATGATGGGCTGGATAGCTGTATGATTCAATGAAAGCACTTCATTGATTAAAGTTCTTCACTTGCGAGTCCAAAAAGTTGTCAACTGGAGCAGCTGGGGAGGGGCAGTCTGCATTCGAGGAGCAATCGGCTTTGGGGCCTGATGGGAAGGGATAAGCAGCAAGCATATCTCAAATTTTAACACCAATAGCAGCCAATGCTAATGGCTCATCGGTGGTGAATATACCAATGAATTAAAATGAATCCTCAAAGGACTGTACACCAAGGAGTGTCCCCCCCCTCGCTGTGTCCCCGCCCCCTCTTGCTGTGTCCCCTCCCCCTCTCGCCGTGTCCCCTCCCCCCTCTCGCCGTGTCCCCTCCCCCTCTCGCCGTGTCCCCTCCCCCTCTCGCTGTGTCCCCCCCACCTCGCTGTGTCCCCTCCCCCTCTCGCTGTGTCCCCCCCCACCTCGCTGTGTCCCCCCCACCTCGCTGTGTCCCCGCCCCCTCTCGCTGTGTCCCCTCCCCCTCTCGCTGTGTCCCCTCCCCCTCTCGCTGTGTCCCCCCCACCTCGCTGTGTCCCCCCCCACCTCGCTGTGTCCCCCCCACCCTCGCTGTGTCCCCACACCCTCGCTGTGTCCCCCCCACCTCGCTGTGTCCCCTCCCCCTCGCTGTGTCCCCCCCACTTCGCTGTGTCCCCACACCCTCGCTGTGTCCCCCCCACCTCGCTGTGTCCCCGCCCCCTCGCTGTGTCCCCCCCCACCTCGCTGTGTCCCCTCCCCCTCGCTGTGTCCCCAACCCCCACCCTCGCTGTATCCCCACCCTCGCTGTGTCCCCCTCCCCCCCCCCCCCCCCCCCCCCCGCCTGCTGCCTTTGTCCTTCTAAGTGGTAGAGGTCGCGAGTTTGTGAGGTGCAGTCAAAGTCTTGGCGAGTTGCTGCAGTGCATCTTGTAGATGGTACACACTGCAGCCACGGTGCGCCAGTGGTGGAGGTAGTGAATGTTTAAGGTGGTGGATGGGGTGCCAATCAAGCGGGCTGCTTTGTCCTGGATGGTGGCAGGCTCCTTCAGTGTTGTTGGAGCTGCACTCATCCAGGCAAGTGGAGAGTATTCCGGCATACTTCTGACTTCTGCCTTGTAGATGGTGGAAAATCTTTGGGGAGTCAGGCGCAACATTGCCCCTAATTTATTTTTGGGTCTGCGGCCCACTCAGTTTCGCACGTGCGTGAAATTTAACATTGAAAAAGCCGGTCCCGAGCTGCGCGGGGCTGGCAATCAGCTGCGCAATCACGCAGCTCAAAGGGAACGTTGTTCAGGTGAGTCACTTCTCGCAGGATACCCAGCCTCTGACCTGCTCCTGTAGCCACAGTATTTATGTGGCCGGTCCAGTTAATCTTCTGGTTAATGGTGGCCCCCCCAGGATGTTGATGGTGGGGGATTCAGCTATGATAATCCCGTTGAATGTCAAGGGGAGGTGGCTGGAGCCTCTCTTGTTGGAGATGGTCATTGCCTGGCGCAAATGTTACTTGCCAATTATCAGTCCAAACCTAAATGTTGTCCAGGTCTTGCTGCATGCGGGCACGGACTGTTTCATTGTCTGAAGAGTTGCAAATGGAACTGAACACTGTGCAATCATCAGCAAACATCCCCACTTCTGACTTTATAATTGACGGAAGGTCATTGACGAAGCAACTGAAGATGGTTGGGCCTCGGACACTACACTGAGGAACTCCTGCAGCGATGTCCTGGGATGAGATGAGTAGCCTCCCAACAACCACAACCAC